>NC_133619.1:239416348-239703848 GCF_048593235.1 Sminthopsis crassicaudata
CAAGTATAGAACAGCTAAATGGCGCAGTGGATAGAGGGCAACGCCTGGAGTCAGAAGATCCATCTTCTCAAGTTCAAATCTGGCCTCAGATACTTAACTAGCTGTGTGACCTTGGGCAAGTCACTTAATCCTGTTTGCTTCAATTTCCTCATTTGTAAAATAAGCTGGAAAATGAAATGACAAATCACTTTTGTAACTTTGTCAAGCAAACCCTAAAAGGGATCACTAAAGACTGAAAAACAATAAGGGTGGAAGAATCTCGGATATTAGGTTGGGAATGGGGTTATAAGGGAATGAGGAAGACAGCAGATGCCAATTCCACAGTGCTAGGTATGGGATTTTAGGTATTATTGTTGTCAAAGTTTCTCTTCTTCCTTTCCTGCTTTCATGCCATTTTTACTTGCATAGTGTGAACTCAAAGATATTTTATTTCTTCTCTAATCAAGAACAGGAAGGGAAGAGCTTGCTTGTTTTTAAAAGCAAATAAACAAAAACCACCTAAACTTTTCACAGACTATGAGAAATGGAAGGAACCATTTATCCTTTCTAAATTATATCTTATAAAGGATCTGTAGTCCAGAGAAGATGAATAAATTGAATAAATTCACACAGATGTTGGCAGAATCAGGATTTAAACCATTCTTTTGTCCTAGCTACTTTCATATTTCCTTGGATACTATCATTTAAGAATGCCATTTTACACTAGACATGTGTTTTGGACCCTCTCTCTTTGGGTACTCTTAAGGATTGAAATAGTAATTCACTTGACAAATTTCCTAGAAGCAGAAGAATGATTTTTTGGGGTTCTTGAATTTGCCTGCTGGGAGGCCTATTTTGTAATAAAGGCAAAACTGGGTGAAAGTTTTTTCCTAAGAAATTTGAAACTACACCCCAAAGTTACTAAACTGCACATACCTCCTTTTTTTAATTAAAGATTTTTATTTTCAAAACATATACATAGATAATTTTCAACATTCACCTTTGCAAAACTTTGTGTTCCAAATTTTTTTCCCTTCCTTCCTCCCCCAGACGTCAAGTGATCCAATATATGTTAAACATGTACAATTCTTCTATACATATTTCCACAATTATCATACTGCACAAGAAAAATCAGATCAAAAAGGAAAAATATGAGAAAGAAAATAAAATGCTAGAAAATTGCAACAAAAAAAGGTGAAAATACTATGTTGTGATCCATACTCACTCCCCACAGTTCTCTCTTTGGATGCAGATAGCTCTCTTCATTACAACACTATTAGAACTGGCCTGAATCACCTCATTGTTGAAAAAAGCCACATTCATCCCAACAGATCATTGTATAATTTTGCTGTTGCTGTGTACAATGTTCTCCTGGTTCTACTCACTTCACTCAGTATCAGTTCATGTAAGTCTCTCCAATATTCTTTTTTTTTTTTCTTTGTTAAATATAATTTTATTTTTTCTATTTGCATATAAAGACAGTTTTCAATATTCATTTTTATAAGATTTTGAGTTCCAAATTTCTCTTTCACTTTCTCCCCTCCCCCTTCCCAACAGAGCAAGAAATCTGATATACATATCCAACCATTTTAAATATTTTCACATTAGTTATGTTGTGAAAGAAGAATCAGCAAAAAAACTATGAAAAAGAACAAAAACAAACCCCACATAAATGAAAACAGTATGCTTTGATTTGCATTCAGACTCCATAGTTCTTTCTCTGATGTGGATAGCATTTTCCATCATGAATCTTTTAGAACTGTCTTGGATCATTGTATTGCTAAAAGGAACTTTGTTTATCATAGTTGATCATCATACAATATTTGTGCATATCCTTTAACCCAATGATATTCCTCTGGAATTACATCCCAAAGAAATCAAAGGAAGAAAAAAAGGTCCTATCTGTATGAAAATATTTATAGCTTTTCTCATGGTGCCAAAGATTAAGCTAATGCCCATTGATTAAATAATGTTTAAACAATTTATGGTACATAAAAATATTGGAATACTATTGTGCTGCCAGAAAAATGAAGTAACTCATCTATAACTTATGGTTTTAGAAAGTTGTCTCATGCACTGAAGGTTGTGATTTGCTCATGGTAATACAGTTAAAAGATGTGAGAGACAGAATTTGAACTCCATCTTTCCTTACTTCAAGATCAACCCTCTAGCTGCTGCTATGTTGCTTTTCCATTTGTAATTAAGATCAGGGAAGGCTTTTGATCACAATTCTGATACAATAAACAGGAATTCCACACTCGATCAAGAAGCAAATAGGATCCCTCTCTCTATTACCTATCAGTCCAGCTTCCATCTGGATAAAAAGAACAATGTGGTTTTCTTTTTTTATTCTTTGGAGTTCATTTTTTAGATATATTTTAGCCATTTTTTATGAATCCCAGGGGTTAATATGTAATAGGGAAGCATTTTAAACCATGGAGTCTTTTGTGGCTTCCTGTACATACCATATTCAAAAAGTATTTTTAATTTAAAACTTTTTCTTTTTTTTTAAAAAAAACTAACATTTTTTCCCTCTCCATATCTGTTCCCCTCCCTGGGGGAAAAAAAAAAAACCTCTCATAACAAATATGCATGGTCAAGCAAAAAAGAATTTTCACAATGGTCATGTCAAAAGCTGACTGTCTCATTCAGAATATTTAGTTCATCACTTCTATGTCAGGAGGTGGGCAGCATTCATCATCATTGGTGAATAATTGATCATTGTATTGATCAAGGATCTTAAATCTTTCTTTTTTCTTTTCTTTTTTTTGCTTAACCAATTGGGGTTAAGCCACTTGCTCAGGGTCACACAAATCTTTCAATCATTTGTTTCTATGATGTTGTTATAGTTTAGATTATTCTTTTGGTTCTGCTCACTATCCTACGTAAGTTCATGCAACTCTTCCCAAATGGTAGTTCCAGCAAAACATAACACAGACTATGCTATACTGAATGTTTAGTTTGTCAGAGATATTTTGCATGTTAACACATGTTTATCATGGAAGATTATGTGATATACTAGAAATGATGTCACATTTTTACAACATGTTACTGTACTATGAAATAAGAAAGGATCCTGGATTTGAGATCATATTCAAATTCAATTTCAAATTCTACCTATCCCTCTTACTAGTTCTGCAACCTTGGACAAATTACTTAACTTCTTTTAAAGGCACATAGGTATAATACTTGCACTTGCTGTTATTGGGTCATGTCTTTCATAGTTGGCATCCTACAAAAGACAGTCCAGAGGTGATAAATTCTATGGGTCAGCAGCTTCCAAAACCCCAACTTGTGGGTTTCTTTACCAGTCTGGCAGAAAACTGTCGTTGAAACAAAAGCCATTCAATGAAACAAAATAGCTAATAAAATGACAAGAAAAGATCCTTCTGCTTAGACATAGGATACATTTTCCAACGAGTTATTATACCGCAACAAAGAGGACACATACTTAGAAAGCATACATGACTTGGGACTATAATGGGGAGTACACATGTAGAGAATAGTTGTGCTCAGAAAATGTACATGAAGACGCACATGCCAGGAATGTTTGTGTCTAAGGATTGTGTGTGGAGAGCACATATGTATAAGACATTAAATTCAGATCTCTGATCTCAATTTCAATATCCCTTGTTGTGAAGGAAGCAATTTTCTTTTTTTTTTCTTTGTTTTATTATAGCTTTTTATTTACAAGATATATGCATAGGCAATTTTGCTGCATTGACAATTGCAAAACCTTTTATTCCAACTTTTCCCCTCCCCCATTCCTTCCCCCAGATGGGAGGTTGACCAATACATGTTAAATATGTTAAAGTATAAGTTATATATATATACACACATATATATATACATGTCAAAACGGTTATTTTGCTGTACAAAAAAAAATGGACTTTGAAATAGTGTACAATTAGCTTATGAAGGAAATAAAAAATGCAGGTGAATAAAAATAGAGGGATTAGGAATTCTATGTAGTGGTTCATAGTCATCTCTGAGAGTTCTGTCAATGGGTATAGCTGGTTCAGTTCATTACTGCTCTATTGTAACTGATTTGGTTCATCTCATTGTTGGAGAGGGCCACGTCTATCAGAATTGATTATCATACAGTATTGTTATTGAAGTATTTAATGATCTCCTGGTCCTGCTCATTTCACTCAGCATCAGTTCATGTAAGTCTCTCAAGGCCTTTCTGAAATCATCCTGTTGGTCATTTCTTACAGAACAATAATATTCCATAATATCCATATAACACAATTTATTTAGCCAATCACCAATTGATGGGCATCCATGTAGTTTCCAGTTTCTGGCCACTGCAAAAATGGCTGCCACAAACATTTCTGCACATATAGGTCCTTTTCCCTTCTTTAAGATCTCTTTGGGATATGAGCCCAGTAGTAGCACTGCTGGATCAAAGGGTAGGCATAGTTTGATAACTTTTTGAGCATAGTTCCAAATCGTGGGAAGCAATTTTCTAAGATGTATTGCCATTCCTTCAACATAAAAGGAATCTTCTGGTAATAACATCATGCTCTTCTTTTCTGGAGTTTTAAAGCTTTGGTCTGCAATGGTTGCAGTGCTTTGTAGATTTGGAGTCACTGCTGGGCAATATTCCTGCTACCAAAAGCCCTGCTGGGCTTCCTTTCTTTACAGCCACTGGACTCTAGTTGATTAGGGTGAAGTTACTAGAAAGCTTCTCCTTTAAAAGGACAAGCTAAAACCTCATTAATCTTGACCAAGCTACCACTTCAAAAAGAGGCACAGGGTCCATAGGCTAAAATTGACTCTTATCTTTTTAACACCCTGTATCTAATGTTGAATTGTGGTCTATTCTCATAGGTAACTTGGTTAGAAAATCCTTGTGATTCCTATTCACATCCCCCTTTTAGGGATCATGTGCCTGCCTCAAATCCATTTAAGAAGACTCTGCCTCAAAGACCTTATAGGAACTGTATGAAAGCTGGGGTCCAAAGACGATCTTACTTTCAAGGTTCACTCTGTATTGTCAAGAATCTGACTTAAAACAAAAGCAAAGTGAAGGCAAGATGATTGCCCTCCATCCAAAAGTAAAGTGAAGGTGACAAGGCGATTGGTTTCCATCCTCCTGGCTCAAATTCCCACCTTTATTATGTCTATCTATCTATCTAATCTATAAAAGAGTAATATTCCCCCTTTTAATTTTAGTCCTATGTTGGAGCAGCATTTTGATCAGGGGGAAAAACTTCCCTATCTTTGAACATGCTGTCAAAGGAGAATTGTGATGATTATACATCTTGTTTTATTTTTTTCTTCTAAGTCACTGATGTGTGATTTTGGGCTTCTCTTTTTTAATCCTTCCTGTTTTCTTATTCCACTCCTCTTTTCCTTATGCCCTCTAGTTTTGTTTCCTTTTCTCCTGCTTTCTGTTCCTCACTCTCAGCCCTAATTTTGTCTTCCACTTGAAAAAAAGTCCCAACAGAATTTTGTTCAAGGCCAAACATCTGTAATGGCCACAATGTGTATGTGTGTGTTTTTTAAAGGAACATCTCACAAGTTACCAAATAGATTTAATTGTTCATTATTTTGGTAAAGGCAGGCCCTTTTCTGTGGCCATTCATGGTTTACATAATGACAAATAAGACCTTAGAGTATATGGAGGGAGAGAGACAATTTTAGCAACACTGATAGAGTGGCTTATATCAGCTATTGTGAGAAGTAAGGATCCTAGTTAAAGGATATCACTAAAACTTCATTGACCAAACTGGGTTTCTAGTCTTGGGAGTCAACTTTAGTGAAAACTATGAAGCAAGCAAGGATAGTACTTTCTCCCAACTTCTTTCTCCTCATCTTGGATAAATAATGCAATTTCTTTAAACTTTCTCATTACTATCTTCAATATTGAGATCTCCTCTCAGAAAAAAAAACTGAATGAAGTAATTCCTGCTAATATATAAGTGACTAATAAGATTTATATTGTTAACTTTCTCAAATATATTTACATTTTTCCATCCTTTTAGAAGACAAAATAATTTCCTCAAGTTCCAAGTCTGATCATGTCACTTTCCTGTTCCAAATTCTTTAGTCTTAGAATGTAAATACTTTTTCATAGCATTTGATTGTATGGCTCAGAAGAAGACAACACAATCAAAACTTCCAAAAAAAATTTGAATTGATCTCAGGTTACAGAACAGCTCAAAAAGGGTTTTGAAAATCAAGTAAGAGAGGAAGAGGAAAAAGTGGGAAGAGAAATGAGAGTGATGCAAGAAAATCAAGAAAAAAGTCTACAGCTTGGTAAAATATACACAGACACATAAATTGAAGAAAATAACACATTAAAAAATAGACTAGGCCAAATGGTAAAAGAGGAACAAAGAGCAAATGATGAGAAGGATGCTTTGAAAAGCAAAATTGGCCAAATGGAAAGAGAGGCACAAAAGTTCACTGGAGGAAAAAAAAAAATCTTCTTAAAAAGTAGAATTGGGCAAATGGAAAAAGAGATACAAAAGTTCACTGAACAAAATTGTAGAAGGCCACAGATAGTGGGGAAATTCTGGATGAGGTATAATACCCTTCGACCAGTGGGAACCTGCTGACAATGTCTAGTTTGGCTCCCCATCTCCCCTAAGGGTTCTAGGTCTTCCTGAGAAGTACAAGAGGTGACAATCTGTGTTGTAAAAAACAGAGTGATACCAAATGACAAAGAGTACAATAGCAAGTTGTTTATGTGGTTCTAGTTAGCCAAGTGTGCTATGGTTATATAAAGGCATTAGAGTATACAAGATTGAGAGAATTTGGAACAAGCGAACTCCATGTTTGACCATCTACATAAGTCCTGCTTCTTCACTCCTCTTCTAAAACCAAGATCACGAAGATCCTTCAGAGAGCAAGTCCAGACACATTTGGTGTTCAACACAAGGCCTTGCGAAGCAGGGCACAAAGCAGCTCGACTGAAAAGAACAATGCAAGTTCAGTTGAGGAGTCCCTGAGCATGACCCTAGGAACAGAGTAAATATAAAGACCGGCAAAGGAACCTAATCACTTTTGTTTTTCAGCCAAAATGAAGCAAATAGTAACAAATAGCCTCCCTCCCGAGGGAAGTATGAAACAGGTTTAATTAGGTTAAAAGAGAAGCAAGGTTAGTTGGTAACTTAGAAGCAGATCATTGAGTTCTCAGATGCTCAGGAGTGCACGTCTCTGTGACTTTGTAAGGAGAGTTTGAAGCCAGAAATGTGGAAGGTAGTGGGAGAACAACTAACTGAATACAACAGAGGAAAATTGGCTTTAAGAAATCTCACATATAAGAAAAAGAAAAAGAAAGCTTTTAGCCTGGGGTGTCAAACAAGGAAATATGAAGAGAAAAACAAGCAGAAGGTTGGTGCCTATAGCCCAGGAGGATACAGCACATGGGATGGAGCTAAGGAAGTCTTTTTTTTAATATTTTGTTTATTTATATTGTTTGTTACTGTTCTAAATGGTTTGGGGGGGGTAGGGCTTCTCCATTTCTCAGCCCTATTTCATTTCCACCTATGCCTGAGCATGTGTGCTTAGTGTATCCTCAGTTTCCCAATCCTCCTTCAATTCCATCTTCAAGGTCAGGAGGAGGAGTGGGAGGGGCCATGACATCATCATCACTACCAACACAGTTTTGCTTTCCTATGCCCTGAGGCAAGGCAAAAGAGAGGAGACATTTTACTGCAGTAAGGATTACCATTGAGCACTTTGGTTTTTTAAGTAAGGTCTCTGTAGAAAGCCTAGCAGCCCTTATACCTATCCCTATCCAATGGAAAGCTAATACACCAATGTGGATGGAAAAGTGACCCTTAACCAGTAAAAAAATTCAGGCTTTATTAGATATAATACAAGAGCAACTTGATCAAGGACACTTACAACCTTCTCTAAATCCTTGGAATTCCCCTGTATTTGTTATAAAAAAAAAAAGCAATCTGGAAAATGGAGGATGTTGACTGATTTGAGAAAAGTAAATGAACAGATGGAAACTATGGGAACTCTTCAGCCTGCACTTCCATCTCCTACTCAGTTGCCAAGAGAATGGCCTCTGTGGGTTATAGACATTAAGGATTGTTTCTATTCTATCCCTCTAGATAAGGAGGATATGAAAAGATTTGCCTTTTCAGTGCCCAGTGTTAACTTAGCTGAGCCTTATAAAAGATATGAATGGACAGTTTTGCCACAGGGAATAAAAACCAGCCCTACTATGTGCCAAATGTATGTGGCTGCTGCTCTTGCTCCAGTAAGAAAAGCATTTCCAAAAGTTATGTTATTGTATTACATGAATGATATCTTAGAGTGTACACCTGAGGAGCAAATGTTAGAAGCAAGTCTACAAAAGACCATAGAAATACTAAGGAACTACCAATTTTATATAGCCCCAATAAAAATTCAAAGGCATGCTCCTTTTCAATATTTAGGATATGAAGTATATCCCAAGGTACTTATAGTACAAAAACTTTCTTTAAGAATAGAGAAATTGAACATCTTAAATGACTTTCAGAAATTGACAGGAGATATCCAATGGATTTGTCCAGTGTTAGGCTTAACTATTTATCAATTACAACCATTGTATGGCATTTTAAGGGGAAACACTGCTTTAGACTCACCATACCAGCTTACAAAAGAAGCCCAAGAGACTTTGAGAGAAGTTGAACTGGCTTTATCCAATGTGGTTGAAAGAGTCACTTAAAAACCTTTAAAAATATCAGGTTTTGCTACAAAAGAGGCACCTACAGCAAGGAGACTGTGTGATTGAGAGGGTGACCCTCCAAACACAACCAGACCAAAGTTTTATTTCTTGCCCAGCGCTTGTGGTTATGATCTTATTAAAGGCCATTAAGCAAGTAATATAATTATCTGGGATAAGATGACAAGATATACAGCTTTTACACCAATGCACAAATCAATGTATGCTGTGAAACATCCCAGAGTGGCAAATTTTATTGGCCATAACTCCAAATTTTATACACAGGCCTCCATTAAAGATAACCAGACTGTTACATAATTGGCCATGGAGGGCTTGGAATATGATATTTCAGAGGGTAAAGGAGCTAGGATTGCAACCAAAAAGCACCTACCTGGTAAAACTGAATATAGTCCTTCAGGGGAAAAATCCCTTCAGGGAAAATCCTTTAATCAATGAAATTGAGAACTTTCAAAAATTCTTGATCAGAACCAAAGATGAATATAAAATCTGACTTGAAAACATAACACTCAAGAGAAGCATAGAGAAGTATAAAGGAGGGAAATCGTATTTTATCTTTAATCCTTCTTCATTCTTTTATCCTTAATAAGGTTGAACTATTTACATTAATACATGGGAAGATAAAACTTGTAATTCATAAACATTTCTCATTATTAGGACAGTTAAAAGAAGTACATATATAGATAGAAGGCACAGGTGTGAAATGAATATGAAGGGATCACAGCTACAAAAAATCAAGGGGAGAAAGAGAAAGGGAGAAGTAGAATAGGATAAAGAGTCAAGGCAGGGTTTTTACAGTGGAGGGAAAGATGAAGGAAATGAAGGGGAGTGGATGAACTTTAGTCTCATTATAACTGACTCAAAGGGAATAACATGCATCCTTTTTTGAGCACAGAAATCTATCTTACTCTGCAGGAAAGTAGGAAGGAAAGGAGATATGAGAAGAAGGTGGGGTGATTGAAGGAAAGCCAGACTGAGGGAGGTATTAGTCAAAAACAAAACACTTTTGAGGAGGAACAGGGTGAAAGGAGAGAGTGAAAAGAATAAATATTGGGGGAAATAGGATGGAGGAAAATATAGATAGAAATAGTAACTGAAAAAAAAAATTGAAGCAAGTTTCTCTGACAAAATTCTCATTTTTCAAACATGTAGAGAATTGAGTCAAATTTACAAAAATAAAAGCCATTCCCCAATTTATAAATAAGAAGATATAAATTGTTGTCAGATGAAGTAATAAAAGCTATCTTTAACCATATGAAAACAATGCTCTTACTATTAAATAGAAAAATGCAAATTAAAACAATTCTGAGGTACTACTTCATGCCTATTTAATTGGATAATAGAAAAAGGGAAACGATAAATGTTGGAGAAAATATGGGGAAAATGAGACATTAATAAACTACTGATGGAGTAGTAAACTGATTCCATCATACTGTAAAAACCTTATGAACTATGCCCAAAGGGTATAAAACCCTGCATATCCTTTGACAATACCACTTTTAAGCCCAAATCCTAAAAGAGATTAAAAAGCAAAAAAAAGGAAAAAGACTTGTAAGTAAATAATAGTTATAACAGGTCTTTTCTGGTGGCAAAGAATTGGACATTGAAAGAATGCCCCTCAATTGGAAAATGGTTAAACAAATTGTGGAGTGTGACTATAATGGAATACTATTGTGCTATAAGAATTGATGAGCCATACTCTTTCAGAAAAACCTAGAAAGTCCTCTATGAGCTGATGCAAAGTGAAATGTGTACTGTCTAAAAAGTACAGCAAAATTCTAAGATGGTCACCTGTGAATGAATTAGCTATTGATTGCAATACAATGATCCAAGACAACTCTGAAGAACTTATGGTGAAAAATGCCATACATTCCTAGAGAAAGAACTGATGGTGTCTGAATACAGATTGAAACATATTGTTTTTACTTTATTTTTCTAGAATTTTTTGATTGTTTTCTTGAATAACATGACTAATATGGAAATATTTTGTATGATTATATAGGTATAATCTATATTTGAATTGCTTGCTTTCTCAGTGAGGGAGGTGGAAAGGGAGAAAGGGAGAACATGGAACTTAAAGTTTAAAAACAAATATTAAAAATGTTTTTATATGTAATTGGGGAAAAGTTATAATATTAAATTAAAAAAAAAAAAAAAGAATTCCTAGGACATCCTGTCTCATTACTTCTCTTTTCCTCATCAACTGGAATCCAATCTCCCTATTACAAGAATCCTTTTCCTAACTCCCTGACTACAAATGACCTCTTCCTCTTCTTGACTCATAATATTTTGCATATATCTGTAATGACATTGTCCTATTTTACTAAATTCTCTTTTACTTCCTTCATTCTGAGTCATAATTGTTTTTTATCTGTGCAAACATCCTATTCATCCAGTAAAAATATAAGTTCCTCGAAGGCAAAGACTACTTAATTTTTTCTTAGATGCTAAATAAATACTTGTTCAATTGAATTGATTTGAACAAAGTACCACAAAAATATACTTTAAAGAATGAATTTCTATTGAAGTTTCAGATGCTAGAAAGGGAAAGATTTCCTGACACATTTTGAATCATATCATACAAACAATTTCCTACTCTGCTTGGCACTACTTATCTGGGTAATATATAAGATTGGAATAGAATTTAGAGTTCTCCAGGAAACAAAGGACTAGGGATATTCTAATATTTTTCCTTTGCTCTGGAATTGCCAAAAAGGAGCAAGGTGATATAAACTGTACTTCTTAGTTTTTCCATGCTCAATATACCATCTTTAATCTCTATGGAGCTATGTAGATCATTACCCATGACTGAAATGTCTAATCAAGTTTCAAATACTTGGGAGTTGAAATGACAGTATTTCTGATAATTTTCAGATTCTTGTGGGAATTGGGAACTTGAAAGAGACTCATAGCAAGTAGCAATCAATAATTTATTTTTAAACTTAATCTATACACTGTTTTCAGAGCTTATTAGCATAGTACTTGGAATGCATCACGTTTTTAATATTGATTGACTTTAAAACTCATAATGACTTGTCCCCTTTCTACATTTCCAGTCTCACACTTGTTTCCTTTCCAAGTATTGTACAATCCAAAGACATAGGACTCCTGATTTTCATATTCCACCTCCCAGTTCTGGGAAATTTCACTGACTTTCTATGTTCTGGCTTCCTTCAAGTCTCAGCTAAAATTCCAACTTATGTAACCAACCCTTTCCTGGTCCCCTTTAATACTAGAGTCTTCTCTTTGAAATTACCTCTGACTTATCTTGTACATATCTTGTCTGTACAGAGTTTGTGCGCTATCTAACCCATTAGATTGTTTCAACCTTTCATAGTAACTGTTGAATAAATTCATGTTGACTATCAGTCAAAATTTGAAAAAGGGAAAACTTACTCCATTGGCAAGTTGTTTATTTTTTACAATTCAGCTCTTTCATGATGAAAGTCTCCGCTTACAGAAGGATGATGTAATTACACTCTAATTCCAGTTGAAATTATCTTGGGATTTCCAATGTTATCATTGTATTTGTATTCTTTCAATAATTCTTCTATACTTTGCTAATATATTTCCCACCACTCATCCAACAAAATCCCTGGCTGCCTATAACCTATGAGAAGAAGCTGCATCAGAAGAAACTCTAATTGAGTTTCAAAATGAAGAATGTGAAATATAGTTATAAGACAAAAAACTTACTGTTTAGTACTGGGGACCTCTTTCTTTTCTTAAGATCAAACAGTGCAGTTCTACAGGCAAGACTTTCTGTCTTCTGGGCACAGGCAGAACTGAGCCACTCCCTCTTGAGATTTTTTTTTCCCCCTTATATCCTCTGAAGCTTCCTGTTTTTTTTGTTTTTTTTTTTTTGTTTTTTTTTTTTTAATGATGGCACACCTTGCTATGAATTTCCCTCATTAAGGCTTTAGAATTGTTTTAAAATTCCAAAGCCACTAAAGAAATGGGGAAAATGCAAAAAGTAAAAAATTTGAAACCAGAAGAATTGGGCTTGGACCAGAAAGAACTGGGTTCTTCTCTTAAGCAGTTCTTCTCATAACTCATACCACCTTGGCTATAGAGGGGAAAAAATTCACATTGGAGCAAAACAGCAGAAAATGAGATTGAACTAAAGTGGGAGAATGTGGGAATACAGAGGAGACAAAGTAAAGACAAGGAGGAAAAGAGAGTAAAGGGAGGAGGGGAAAATGATACGGAGATAGGGACAATTTTGAGAAAAATTGTAAAGAATGAAAATTTTGTCTTTGGTATTCTACTTCTTCTAACACAAATCTCTTTAACTCTCTTCTACTTTTTTCTTCAATGCTCTCTCCCCTCCCCAACTTATTCTATATCCTAGTTTTGCTAATTTCTAGTAGAGAGATATCTGATAACTAAGTTATTAGCTGTTACACACTTATAGTATGTCCCTTCATTGGTACTCTTTCTTCCCTCTCCCTTCCCTCATTTCTTCGGCAATACAACTTAAAATTGCCCTTTGCTTTTGAATTCTATGCTCTTCTACTACTCTATAAAAGATGCAATGCTTTCTTAGATTGTGACTATTTTCATGGGTTCATGCCTTATTTATACAACTACACTGCAAATTTCTTGAGGGCAGTGATTCTTTCTGATTCATCTTTTTTTTCCCCAATGATATGTAATATACTATCTTGTTCTTACTAAGGTATCTGAGTAAATGGTTATTGAACTTATATTTAATTATTAATTATGTTTAATTAAGTTATTAAACTTATGTTTAATACTTTTTCATCTAAATTAGCTTAGTCATACTATGGTGTTAAATTTCTTCCTAGAATATTTCATGTTAGTAAGATAGTAACAACTCCAAAGAAAGAATCTCTGTGGTAGAATTTTCATACAGCATGGTTAGGTCAATAGGAGGAGATATCTTGGATAGAAGGGCTTTTCAGTCCCCCTTCAATTCATATCATGTGGACATTTGATTATTCTCTCTATGTAAAGCTGGGTCAGGGTTCATAATAATGGTAATATATTCAAAAAAAGGAAGAAGTTCATATTTGTAACTACAGCCAGAGCTGAAGCAGATAACAGGAGCAAAAGAAAAAATGCTACATACAGGAGGGGAGAGAATAGGGGAATATAAAAATAGGTAGGAAAGAGCACCTAGATAATTCTGTGAACAGAGTGCTGAGCCTAAAGCCAGGAAAACCTGAGAGCAAATCTGACCTTAGACATTTAATAGCTCTGGGGAAAATCAGTTGGACAAGACACTTAACCTCTATTTGGACGCAAACAGCTAGTGGCTCAATGTATAGAGTGTTCTGGGCCTGGAGTCAGGGAGATTGACATTCAAATATGGTCTCAGACACCTAGAGAACTATCTTTGTCATGAAAACCTCATGGACAATATGGTCCATGGAGCCATGAAGAGGTGGACATGACTGAATGGCAATTTAAGGGAAAAGTTAGAGAAATTAGAAATAGGCTGAAATCTGTGATCATGATAAACGCTTTCTTCAGACTTCCCCCTTCCCTAATTGCATATTTTGTTTGCAGTAAACCACTTATATATTTGAGGTTCTTTGACAATCAAAGTGAGAAGTAGTCAGACATTATCAATGGTTTATATATCTGTAATTTGTCTCTTTTGACATATAGAAGTTGAACAAATGAAAAAGAATTCTAGAATTTTGATCATATCCTTGCCAGACATCGTTCAACTCTGTTTTGCTCTTGTTTGCGATCTGTATTGCCCATGTAAAAGAGTGGCCCTTATTTTCTGAGACTTAAAACTCTTGCTGACCCTGAAGGAGTCCTGGTCAGCAAGTCAAATCATGATCAGATAAGCAGGAAAAAGTGGAAAAGTGCTGTTCTAGGTCAGTAATAATTTTTCTTTTTTTCCCCCCCAAGTCTAAGGAAAGCTATGTTTGCTATTCCCCTGATTCTTCTGGCCTGTGCACTGGTCTTTGAGTGACCACAAATACTCTTTTCTGGAACTGTGAGGAAGGTCTTTGCTCCACTGGAGAATAGCTATTTTATCACTTGGCAATACTACTTGTCTTTATCTTGAAGCTGTGTAAAATGTCCTCTATATCACTTATCTTAAAAATGAAAGAAGGCCTTCAGTTTATGCAATTAGACTATTATTAACAGTAGAGGAGTTCATTGGTTAGAATTCTACATTTGTTTCTGCATACATTTCTACCTAGGAGCTTACTAAAACCACCACTTTAAAATGGAATTGCTATTTAGTTTTCAAATAAAATGCCTAAGTGGAGATGGCAGGTATATATACCTTTACTTTTCTTTTTAAAAATCATTTTTTAATTGATACTTTTATTTTCAAAACATATGCAAGGATAATTTTTCACCATTGACCCTTGCAAAACCTTATGTTCCAATTTTCCCCCTTCCCCCAACCCCTCTGCTAGATGGTAAGTAATCTAATATATGTTAAACATGGTAAAAATATGTGTAAAACCAATATAGGCATACATATTTATACAATTATCTTGCTGCATAAGAAGAATCAGATCAAAAAGGGAAAAAAATGAGAAGGAAAATAAAATCCAAGCAAACAACAACAAAAAGAGTGAAAATGCTATGTTGTGATCTACTCAGTTCCCACAGACCTCTCTCTGGGTGTAGATGGCTCTCATCATAATAAAATCATTTATATCTTTACTTTTCACCAATTAAATATGAATTGGATCTGTTGGGGGCAGTTTCTTTTTCTTTACATTAACTCCTGAGATAGGAATAAATGCTTTAAAAAAATAACAAATAAGATGTTTGTAATTTGTATTGCTTGGAACAATTTGAAAACAACTTATTTTTTATCTCTCTACAATTGAATCAAAACAATGGATGTTGCCTCTCAGTCCTCCCCTTCCCCTCCCACCCACTTTAAAAAAAAAAAATAATCAAACATATAATTAATTGTAGTTTTCTATACTTTGTTATACTAGGTCTTCCTCGTTTTACCTTCATAGATCCCTGCTTTTCTCCATGTAGTTTCTCTTTACTTTTTTTTTTTTTTTTTTCTGAGGCAATTGGGGTTAAATGATTTGCCCAGTGTCATACAGCTAGGAAATGTTAAGTGTCTGAGACTAGTTTTAAACTCAGATCCTCCTGCTTCCAGGGCTGGTGCTCTATCCATTGTACCACCTAGCTGCCCCAGTTTTCTCTTTACTGGTTTGTAGTTCTACTAGCAAAAACTTTTTGGTATTTTACTTTTCATTGCCTAGCTCAGATAAATCTGAAAATCAAGAGATTCCCGCTCTTCACCCTTACATCTATATTTAAATTCCTTTTCACAGTGTAACTTCCAATTGCAAGAAATTCTTATGTCTTTTTTCTTCCTATTCCCTTTTTCTCTGTTACTGCTGTTCAGTTGTTTTAAGTAATTTCTGACTTTTCATCACTTGGTGTTTTTCTTGGCATAAATACTAGTGTTATTTTGCCATTTCCTTCTCCAGATCATTTTAGAGAAGAAATTGAGGAAAATAGGATTAAATGTCTTGTCCACAGTTAGAGAGCATTAAGTGTTTGAGGCTAGCTTTGAACTCATGAAGATATGTCTTCTTGACTTCAGGCCCAGAATTCTATTCACTGTACCACCTAGCTTTCTTTTTTTCTGTAAAGTCTATCCTATTTTTAAATGGGCAAGTTAGCCCAAAGCCTGACTGTTTTTATTTCTTCAAAGTCTTTTAGGCAAGATGGGACTCTGAAGGAACTTTTCTCCCCACTCTTCTCTATGACTGAACTGTTCTTTTAAAAAAATTTCTTTTAAATTTATTTTGTCTACTAATTTAACTAAATTTCTAAAATTTCCAATTTCTAATAAGATTAAAAACTTGGAAAGAATTCTGTTAAAAATACTATATATAGCTTCAGGGATAAGAACTCACTATTTGACAAAAATTGCTGGGAAAATTGGAAATTAGTATGGCAGAAACTAGGCATTGACCCACACCTAACACCTTATACCAAGATAAGGTCAAAATGGCTTTATGAGTTAAACATAAAGATTAAAACTTTAAGGAAATCAGAAGAAAAAAGAATAGTCTTCCTCTCAGATCTGTGGAGAAGGAAGGAATCTGTGGTCAAAGAAGAACTAGAATTAATTATGAAATGCAAAATAGGTAATTTTGATTATATTAAGTTAAAAAGTTTTTGTACAAACAAAACCAATGCACACAAGATTAGAAAAGAAACAGTAAACTGGGAGGAAAATTTTATATTCAAAGGTTCTGATAAAGACTTTATTTCTAAAATACATAAAAAATTGACTCAAATTTATAAGAATACAAGCCATTCTCCAAATGATAAATGATCAAAGGATATAAACAGATAATTTTTAGATGAAGGAATTAAAATCATTTCTAGTCATATGAAAAAATGTTCTAAATCACTACTGATCAGAAGAATGCAAACTAAGACAACTTTGAGATACCACTATACACCTCTAAGATTGGCTAAGATGACAGGAAAAGATAATGACAAATGTTGGAGAGGATGTGGAAAAGCTGGACCACTAATACATTATTGGTGGAACTATGAGAGAATCCAACTATTCTGGAGAGCAATTTGGAACTATGCCTAAAGGGTCATCAAACTATGCTTACCCTTTGATCCAGCAGTGCTATTACTGGTCTTATATCCCAAAAAGATCTTAAAGGAGGGAAAGGAACCCACATGTGCACAAATGTTTGTGGCAGCCCTTTTTGTAGTGACAAGAAACTGGAAACTGAGTGGATGCCCATCAATTGGAGAATGGCTAAATAAATTATGGTATATGAATGGTACGGAATATTACTGTTTTGTAAGAAACAATCAGCAGGATGATTTCAGAAAAGCCTGGAGAGACTTACATGAATTGATGCTAAGTGAAGTGAGTAGAACCAAGAGTATATAGCAACAGTAAGATTATGCTGTTAGGATTTTTACAAGGTGCTAAGTCACTGGAATGAATAGAGACAACTGATTTGAAGCTATAAGGAGATGTTATGGGCCAGAACTTGAAACAAGGTACTGAGTGGAATTTGAGGCGACAATGATTAAATCTAATTTAGCATTGATTTAATCCTACAACAAATAATGGTTTCCTAGTGATGAAATGATTGGTGTATATTCAATGTGCACCATATAAGCAAGAAACTCTCAAGGCCAACCATTCAGAAGCCCACAATCCCACACTCTTGGAGGCAGAGTCTAATTCATTCTCACGTCTACCTTCGTGCTGGCTGGAGGCTTTGGATTCAGAGGGAGCTAGAGACTGAAGCTGGCTGGAGACATTCTGACAGGAAAAGATTCAAGACTTTGAAGGACACAATATAGGATCTGGACTTTAACTCCTAGTTGCATTTTGGGGATTACTGGTACTGGAACTAAAACTAAGACTGCCTCTCCAGAGCCTCCCAAGAAAACCTCCTCCCAAAGAACGATTGCAATTTAGAGACAATAGAACATTACATTTTGGCGCCCAATGTGGGGTAAGGACTTTTGCTTATCCTGACTCTGGCTGATTCTGAGCCTTTCAAGGAGCTAGCCCAGACTTTACATTATGCAATGATCAATTCTGATGGATATGGCTTTTTTCAACAATGAGGTTATCTAGGCCATTTCTAATGGTCTTGTGATAGAGAGAGCCATCTGCACCCAGAGAGAGGACTATGGAGACTGAGTGTGGATCACAACATAGTATTTTCTCTAATTTTTTGTTGTTGGTGGTGATTGCTTTTATTGTGTTTTCTTTATCCTTTTTTCCCTTTTGGATTTGATTTTTCTTATACAGAGTGATGTGTGGAAATATGTATAGAAGAACTGCACATGTTTAACATATATTGAATTGTTTGCCATCTAGGGGAGGGAGTGGGAGGAAGGGAGGGAGAAAAAAATTAGAAACAAGATTTTGCAAGAGTGAATGTTGAAGACTATTTATACATGTGTTTTAAAAATAAAAAGCTTTACAAAAAAACACTATATATGTGTGTGTGTGTGTGTGTGTGTGTGAATTTAAAAGTATTCAATTTAATTTAATTAAATAAATATCATTTACTACATACCCCCTTCAAGGTATGTATACAAGGATCTGGGAATGTGAATATAAAAAAAAGTTATAATCCCTGCCATAGAAACTTTTTACATATTCTTCTGCATGTTTGGCAAAGTAAAAAAAGTTTTGAATATGGAGTCAGGATCTTAAGGTGCAGATTCATCTCTATCACTGATTGTATGATGGTAGGTAGATCACTTAATCTTTCTCAGTCCCAGTTTCCTATTTTGTAAAATGAGAATATTAAAGAAAATGAATTCTCAATTGGTAACTCTTCCCCACTCTGCCATACATGTCCATTTCAGTCCTATGCTTGCCTATCTCCATAATACTACAGTGAGATTTATACTTCCATTATGCCTAATATTACAATTGTTCTATAATTGACAAACTATTCTTCATATTAAACATGTGTCTTCTCTATGGAAACTGCTTTGTATAATTAATTATTTTATTTTATTTTTTACATATTTATATGTAGATATCCCTTGCTCACTTCCTCTTACTAAGAGAAGAAAAGAATGTAATGTTCTTGAGGTAAAGAATTGTGCTGTTTTTTAATCTCCATACACAATGCCAGTCATGGTTTGCCACATAATAGATGCTTAATAAATGTTTATTAAATGGATTTAGGGAGAATAAAAGTTTTGTTCATTTTTTTCACTTGACCATTTTAGCTACAGACCTCTCAAGCTAATTGCTTACTCTGCAATTAAAATGATCAAGCTGTTGTGCCAGAGAAAAAGTTGAGAAAATGTACCTCCCCCTTTTCTTTGAAGATTATGAGTGTGGAATAGTGAATATAGCATGAGACACTATTGATGATGGTTGTTTTTCCTAAAACTGTTTCTTCCCTTTTCTCTTTAAATCTTATTTTGAAGATTTGCTTGATGAGTAAGGGATTTGGGAGGAATATTTGCCTCAGAAATGAGGCAAAGTTTAAAAAAGAGCAATAAAACCAGGATTTTAAAAGATTGAAGATTGGAAGGAAAACCAATAAGGTCAAATTTTGATTTTTTCATAGACATTACTTTCACATATGTATTTCTACATGTCTTTTATTATGATGTCTGGAAAAAATACAAACTGTTTGAAAGCAGGAATTTTTCAATTTTTACTTTTGTATTGCAAAGGTTTTCTATCATGCATTGCATATACCAACTACTTAAAAATCTGTTGAATGCAGTACCCATTGTTCTTCAACATAAAGTTAGCAACAACCTTTCTTTATGTTTCAAAGTAAAATGTTTTGATGATATGTTTTTCTTTTTTTTTTTTTTAATTTTATAATTATAACATTTTTTGATAGTACATATGCATGGGTAATTTTTTACAACATTATCCCTTGCACTTACTTCTATTCAGATTTTTTCCCTTCCTCCCCCAACCCCCTCCCCCAGATGGCAAGCAGTCTTATATATGTTAAATATATTACAGTATAATTTAGATACAATATATGTGTGTAGAACCGAATTTTTTGTTGCACAGGAAGAATTGGATTCAGAAGGTAAAAATAACAGTTTACATTCATTTCCCAGTGTTCCTTTTCTGGATGTAGCTGGTTCTGTCCATCATTAATCAATTGGAATTGGATTTGCTCTTCTCTATGTTGAAGAAATCCACTTCCATCAGCATACATCCTCGTACAGTATCATTGTTGAAGTGTATAATGATCTTCTGGTTCTGCTCGTTTCACTCAGCATCAGCTGATGCAAGTCTCTCCAAGCCTCTCTGTATTTCTCCTGTTGGTCATTTCTTATAGAACAATAATATTCCATAACATTCATATACCATAGTTTACCCAACCATTCTCCAATTGATGGACATCCATTTGATGATATGTTTTTCAAAATTAACAAAAGAAACAAAATTATCCCATTTTTTCATCATAAAAAGTTAAAACAACAGTCAGCTACCAACGTCCTTCACTTTCAAAGAAATCAATAGGAATCCAGGGATGGGGTAGAGGTACCCCCTCTAATCAGATCATTGTTGGTATTTAGATGTAGCTAGTCTCCTTTGGCCAATCTGGTTAATTTTATAAATTGATAAATATTTCAGTGTGGAGATGACAAGGCAGAAATGCACCAGAGTTTCTTTTTGTTGCCTAACTTCCTTTATAAAAGTTGATGGTATCTTTCTTCCTCCTTCCCCCTTGTTTTTTAGAATATTCTATTCTAATCAGATCTTTTCCTTACCCTTTTCTTTGCTGATGAATTCTTATTAGAATTGCATGGTATGTGAAGTGACTTTTCCTGGTCTTTTGAAAGATTTCCTATTTGACCTAGAAAATTTAGATCTTGATAATCATGTTTTTGAGGGACATAGCTTCGAAAAGGAGGAAAGAGAGTCAAATGGCCTTGGTAAAAACACTTAAGCCAAAGCTTAGTGCCAGAGGTGTGCTGGTAAGTATTTAATAACAGGCTTTCCTCGTCTCTTTAATATATGCATAACACACTTTAAATATTAATCTGCATAACTAATATTTTTCCATCACATTCTTACATGTAGGTCATTAACAGTCCAGTATTCGAGTCCTTGATTTGTATGTAGCTTTTGCTAATTTCTGAGATGTAAATGACAACACTGAAAAGTTAGTAACTGGCTCTTGTGAACAAATAAGAGCTGGTTCCAGAACACATGCTTTGCCTTATCTGTTTCTTCATCTGTAATGAATGAGTTGAACTAGATAGCTTTGGAGTTTCCTTCTGAATCAGAGATCTATGATTCTATGTTGAGCTATTTTCCAAATTTCATAACTCCTTTTAATTTTTAAAATTAGTTTTCTAATCACTTTTTGTAAGGCTCTGATAGTTATTCCCTTTTCTTTTCTCAGTTTTAAATTGGAGTTCATAGAATTATAAATCTAGAGGGGACCTCAAAAGCTCCTTAGCATAGGTCCCTTCTTTTACAGATGAGAAAACCAGGGAGTTTAATTTACTTGCTCAAGTTTACTTATTTTAAGTGTCAGAGATGGAATTTATTGAAGCAGTTTCCTCTTCAGTTTTCTCTTGGGGTTTCTTGCACCATTATATTTCATTGTTTTTGGGGTGTGCCTGAGCTTGCTCATTTCCCCATTCATTTTCCTGTCAAGGCTTTCTAGTGAGAATATGTTTCTATTTTCTTCTTTTCACTGCTATTAATATTAGTGTTTTTCTTTTTTGTTTATTTTATTGATTTATTTTTTTATGAGGCAATCTGGGTTAAGTGACACACAGCTACAAAGTGTCAAGGCCAGTACTCTATCCACAAAACTGCTCCTAATTTCTAGCTGTTTTGAGGCAATGTGGAGAAGAAATAATATATACAATCTCTTGCCTCAATGATCTTGTTAGTCACCTGTGACTTTGTGTGAATCTCTAAATCTTTGTCCCAATATGTCATGGGTATTCTTAAGAGTTATTAGTTTGCCATGAGATGAAAATTATATGATCAAGAATCTCTTCCCTTCTTTCTCTTTCAATGTACTACTAGATATATACCCCAAAAGGATCAAAGGCAGAAGGAAAGGATGCATATGCATGAAAATATTCATAAAAGTGTTTTTTGGTATAGTAAAGAACTGGAAACAAAATGATGTCCAACAATTGGGGAATAGCTGAACAAATTAGTAGTCATCATTAGTTTTCTTCTCCCATTCTGCAGGTCTATTCAGGTATCAAGTCATTTTATTCTCTGACAATGTTTTCATTTTTCCATTTTCTGACTTCATGTTATCACCCTGATTATTATCTCTTATACGATTGCACCAACCTCCTAATTAGACTACTGGTTTCTAGTCTCTTGCCTTTCCAACACCTCAATTACTGATAAAAAAAAAAAAAGAAAGAAAGAAAATTTCCTATTTTGAACTCTTTCTTGAGAACTTTCAGTAACTTCCTGATGTTTTTATGAATTTTTTTTTCTTTATCATTGCTCCTTCTGATACATTTTTATTATACCTTTACTGGGGTATCTGCAGTACCTCTAGGCTCCTTTTGGCTGTCCCAGATAGCTTGTTTTGCTTCCTTTGTTACCTCTGCCTATTAAAATTCCCAGCTTCCTTCAAGCATACACACACACACATACCAACAGTTACATAAATCTTGAGGGCAGTTATTCTTCTTTGTTTTGTCCTTATATGCCACATGAATGGACCAATGCACTATAAGTAATAGATGCTTAAATTTTTTTGACAGATAAATCACTAGGATAAATTCCTCCTCTCCTCCCTCTCTTCAATTCTAGGATCTCTCTGAACTGCCTTCTGCACTGTGCTCTCTCCTAAATATTTTTTTTTTCTTTTTTTTCTGGCTCTTGTCCTAGATGTAAGCATTTCTAGTTATGGCTCTGACTCTATGAAGACCCAATAAGTGAACATGATCTATTTCCACAAATTTCTCTTATTTTCCCTAGATTTATCTATTATACTTATTTCTTCCTTATAATTAATTTTTTAAACTACACACACACATATATACATACAAACACATATATACACATATACACATATATGTATATAAAAATTGGGATGGGAAAGGCTTATTGGATTACTTAAACTTAGAGCTGCATGGCTGAGGAACTAGAGTTCTTGCTTAGAGACCAAGTTTATTTAATGCAACCATATACTCAGTTAGGAGTTTTCCTAACTTTAAGGAGTTTCCCCCCATTACATTTTTCAAGCAACCCTCATGTCTTATCTAGAAACTGCCTCTTATCTGAAAACTGATTGGTGTTGGCCAATCAATCAGCTTTATTTCTTTGTTCCTTTGTTCTAATCTTATATAATATGTAACTTATAGACACTTGCCAGGAGTTGGCCACCTCTTTTTTGACTTCCTCCCTCCCTTCCTTCCTTCTCTCCTTCCTTCCTTCCTTCCTTCTCTCCTCTCCTTCCTTCCTTCTCTCTCTCCTTCCTTCCTTCCTTCTTTTCTTCCTTCCCTCTTTCCTTCCCTCCTTCCTTCCTTCCTTCCTTCCTTTCTTCCTTTCCTCCTTCCCTCCTCTCCTCCTTCTTTCCTTCCTCCCTCCCTTCCTCCTTCTTTTCCTTCCTTCTTTCCTTTTGGCTTTCTTTTCTTCCTTTCTCCTTCCCTTCCCCCCCTTCCCCTGCCTCTCTTTCAGTTTTTTGAAATCTGGTTTTCTAATGTCTCCATTCATGGGTTCCCAATAGTAGATACTTTAACACATTTGGTAAAATGGAAATAAATTGAAATTAACTCCATAAGGCTCTTCTTGATATTACCCATATGCGTGCATGTATGAATATATAAAATCTTTCCATTGCTATACAAGCTAAACTGACTCAAGAAGAATTGCTTACATACACACTCACCACTTCCTTAAAGCTTAATTCATGCTTACCCATTTAAGAAACTTCCTTTGCCTGTGCTTACGTCTCATGTCCATAGCATTTGTTACTAGAAATTGTAACAGAACTTATTTTTCTGTGGGGAAAAAAAAAAAGATGTTTCTTTTTTCTTTTTTCTTTGTTACTTCATTTTTCTTGGGTTTTGTTTCTTCATCTGCAAAATGAAGACATTGTCCTAGATGACTTTTAAGATTTTTTCCAGCTTTAAAATGCTGTGATCCTATGGCAATAACCAGAATTGATTTTTTTTAAAAAATGTAATACATTCTGGAAACTTGACTCCTGAGTAGCTGACATGAAGGTTGAAAAAAATTATTAACTTGAAAATCATTAATAAACATCAATATTTTCAAATGCAATAGACTAAAAAAAATTGCATAGGAAAACCTGAATCTACTATGCTTAATTTTAAAGTATGTTGCCAATTTTAATATGGTACTGCCTTCCTTATAGTTCTTGTCTCTGTCCTCTTCTGAGCTTCTTTCTGTTTTCTTCTGTATATTTAATAATGTTTCATTGATGTCTTTCCTTTTTTCTTATTCTTGGAGGGGGCATTATTATCATTATGAATACAATCAAGCAAAATAAATTTGTTCTGTATTAGTCTAAAATGTCTAAAAATGTATGTTTCATTCTGTACCTATAGTTCATTACTTCTCTGCCAGAAAACATATTGATCAGAGTTTCTAAGTCTTTCAAAACTTTTCTTTACAATGTTCTAGTCAACATACAAATTGTTCTGGTTCTTCTCACTTTATATTATTAGTTCAAACAAGCCTTCCCCTATTTCTCTGAATCCATTTCTTACGATACAATAACATTTTGTTGCACTAATTTACCACAGTTTCTTTAGCCATTCATTAATTATGAACATCTTTTTTGTTTCTAGGATCCTTATTATAACAAGAAGTGCTGCTATAGATATTTTTATACATATGGATCCTGTGATTCTTTCTTTGATCAACTGATTGTATATGCTTAATAGAATAGGGTTAGGTCAAAGAGTATACCCAGTTTGGTGACTCTTTGGGCATAATTCCAAATTGCTAACCAGAAGGATCAAAACATTTCACAGTCCTACCAATGGCATATTATTTTGACTATCCTTTCTTGGCTCCTCCAACAAATTGTCATTGTTTTTAAGAAACCCTTGCTAATCTAATAAATGTGAGGTAGGATTTCGGAGTTATTTGAATTTGTATTTCTCTTATTATTTGTAATTTGGAATGATAATTAAGAACTTCTCTTGAAAATTGCCTGTACTTATTCATTTACTATCTATCCATTGGGGGAATAATTCTTTTTCTTATATATTTGTACTAAGGTTCTAACTATCTGTCTGTCTGTCTATTTATCTATCTTGGATAACTGATCTTTATAGCAGATATGAATTTAAAGGGAAATAATTATACATCTTGAGAAATCCTCAAATACCACAATATGTTTGCTAAAAATACCAATAAGATTTCAAGTCCCTTTCTTCACATCCTATCTACTAATCCCTAGGGCCAATGCTAACCTGCTTCTTCCTTTCCTTCTAGTCTTAGGGAGAAGATCTATTTCTGTAAGTCCCTTCAATGCTGCTGTTTTCTTGCTATGCATATACTTTTCCTGGTTTTCCTGCTTTTTCAATCACACACTATACAGATGTTATGTGACCTCTCCCTAAGAGACTCCATATGCCTCAAAAACAGAATTAGGACCTAAACAAGAACTGTTTCCTTTGGCTTAGTCTATCAAATAACATTGCATATATTTCAAAAATTTCAAAACCTGTCATTTTTCTATTAGCTGGATTTCTTGTAGGTATCATTGAATAACTCTTGAAATGGGCACAAGAAGCTCTGCTCCGCCCTCTGGCTCTCAGCAGAACTTTGCACTCCAGGACCACCTCCTTATCAGAAACAGGACCCAGGGTCCAAAGATATAGGACACCCCTCTCCCCTGGAGTCGAGTTCTGGAAATGCCCAACCCCCACTTCTTAGTCCTTCTCATACATGAAGTGGGCTGCCTTTCTCCTCAACCCAATCCCTTCCTCCTCCCTCTGAGGCTGGCCAGTCTCAAGGCCTTGGCCCTCCTCGGGCTGAAGCTGCAGATTCCCCTTCTCCTCCACAGGAGCCTAATTCTGCTACGGCCTGATTGGATCAGGAGCCTCCTTCTAATCTCTTTCCCTTGAGGGAAGTCGCCGACCCTCAGGGGGGAGTACTCAGAGTACAAGTGCCCTTTTCCAAGTCGGATCTCTCCCAAATCAAGGAAAAATTGGGCAGATATTCTGAGGATACTACTAAATATTATTGAGGGATTCAAAGCCATCACCCTCCAATATGATCTTTCCTGGGGAGATATTAATATTATAATCTCCTCTTCCTGTACCATAGAGGAGAAAAGGAGAATCTGGGATTTAGCCCAAAAATTCGGGGACGATATGGCTTCCTCATCCCCTGCTAGGTACCAGGCAGGGGCTGTTGCTGTACCTCTATCAGAACCCTCATGGAACTATCAGGAGGGAAGCAGGGATAGAGAGAGGAGAGACCACCTAATAACCTGCCTCATGGAGGGCATGAGGAAAGGAATCAAAAAGCAAGTCAATTATGACAAGCTCAGGGGGATTACTCAAACAGCTGAGGAGAATCCTGCCTTCTTCCAAAGTTGATTGGAAGAGGCCCTGAGAAAATACACTAATCTGGACCCCACTTCTCAGGAGGGTGTCACAGTTCTTAGCATGCATTTTATTAACCAGTCTGCCCCAGATATCAGAAGGAAGCTACAAAAATTGGTTCTAGGGCCTCAGACTCCCATGACTCAATTATCAGAAGTTGCTTTTGGGGTGTTCAATAATAGGGACCAAGCAGCAGCAATGGAGAAGGATTGCAGGCTCAGAGCCAGAAATAAAGAACAGACTCAGCTTTTAGTGGTGGCCATTTCTAGAGATCAGACCCGTTCATGCTTTATATGCAAGGGGCAGGGTCACTGGGCGAGAACATGCCCCCAGAAAAAGCCTCCAGATCCTTGTCCTATATGCCACAAGGAAGGACACTGGAAAAGGGACTGCCCAGAGAGGGGTAGAGCCACTGCCTCAAACCTCGCCCTCCAGTCCTCTTAGGACTCAGAATGACAGGGCCCAGGGCCCACCTTTCTCCATCAGCGCAGCTGAAACCAGGGTGACTCTAGACGTGGCAGGTAAGCACATTAATTTTCTATTTGATACTGGGGCCTGTTTTTCGGTTCTATTATCCTACTCTGGTCCAACGCGCCCTTTCCCCCTGGAAAAGTAATGGGGATTGAAGGGAATCTCCAGAGCTGCTTGGAAACTTTTCCTCTACCTTGTAGATATGGAGATTTGCTGTTTCCACACTGCTTTTTAATTATTCCTTCCTGTCCCACTCCTCTGTTGGGTCGGGATTTAATGGAGAAGCTGGGAACCCAATTCTCTCTGCTCAAATCTCCAAGTGATCTATTTGTGCTCTTTCTGAGACCTTCCCATGTTCCTTATGAAATCTGGGAGGACATAGACTCTTCTGTCTGGGATCAGGGCATTCCTGGAAGGGCAACGCATGCTACACCAGCCCTCGTTAAGCTACGGGATCCTACTGTGTTCCCACATAGACGGCAGTATCCAATTAAGCAGGAAGACAGGATCGGGTTACAGCTTTGATTGAGAAGTTCCTTAAGTTTAAACTTCTGATCCCCTGCCAATCTCCCTGTAATACTCCTATCCTTCCTGTTAAGAAAGGAACGGGGATTATCGTATGGTACAAGATTTAAGGGCAATTAATGAATCAGTTATCCCAATCCATCCCATAGTACCTAATCCCTACACTATACTTACCTAGATTCCAGGAAATACTCAATGGTTTACTACCCTGAACCTAAAGGATGCTTTCTTTTGTATTCCTCTGCACGAGGACTGCCAATTTCTCTTTGCCTTTGAATGGGTAAAGCCAGGTGGACTTCCTGGCCAATTAACCTGGGCGGTCGGTCCTCCCAGGTTTTAGAGACAGTCCACATCTATTTGGGCAATCCCTAGCTAAAGACTTGAGAGACCTTGAGCTGCCCAGCAGCAGCCTTATTCAATATGTGGATGTTATCTTGCTCTGTAGTCCTACTAGGGAGGAGTCTCTGGCAGCAACTGTAAAAACCTTGAATTTCTTAGCTTCAAGAGGTTACAGGGTCTCTCTATCCAAGGCCCACATTGCCTGCCAATCTGTCAAATATTTGGGTCACAACCTCACCCCCACCTCTCGCTCTCTAACTGAGGAGAGGAAGCAGGCTACCTTCTTAGGTATGGCAGCTTCTGCAGGATCTGGATTCCAAACTTTGGGATTATTGCTAAACCCCTCTATGATTCTATTCAAGGTCCTGATAACCTTCCTCTCGAATGGGGACTTGAGCAGGCCAATGCTTTTAAAACCTTGAAGGCTAAACTAACCTCTGCCCCTGCTCTCACCCTGCCTGACTTACAGAAACCTTTTACTCTGTATGTAGATGAAAGGCTGGGCAGGCTTTGGGAGTCCTTACTCAGTCTCTGGGACCAGATCCCAGGCCAGTGGCCTATTTTTCAAAGAAGCTGGACTCATTTTCTCTAGGATGGCCTTCCTGCCTTAGAGCGGTAGCTGCAACCGCCCTCTTAATAAAGGAAGCCTCCAAACTGATCTTGGGGTCGCTTTACAGGTTTTAACCCCCCACAGGGTCCAGAGCATTCTAGAATCCAAAGGCCATCAGTGGCTCTCAAGTGAAAGACTTACTAAATGCCAGGCTCTCTTACTAGATACCCCTGACCTGACTCTTCGAATTTGCCACACCCTAAATCCTGCCACCCTCCTCCCTGACGTCTCTCAATCTGGAGAGATTTTCCATAATTGCAAGGACATAGACTCTGTATACTCTAGCAGAGCTGATTTAAAGGAAAGCCCCCTTGGGAACCCAGATGAGGAATGGTTCACAGACGGGTCTAGCTTCCTCAAGGATGGGGAGAGAAAGGCGGGTTATGCAGTGGTATCTCTTTATAGCACCCTGGAAGCTAAGCCATTGCCCCCTGGCACCTCGGCACAGAAATCCGAACTTATAGCATTAACCAGGGCTTTAGAACTGGGGAAGGGGATGAAAGTCAATATTTATGCTGATTCCAAATATGCTTTTCATGTTTTGCATGCTCATGGAGCTATTTGGAAAGAAAGGGGCTTGTTAACAGCAAGGAATTCTCCCATTAAACACTCGGAAGAAATTCTACGTCTATTACAAGCTGTCCATGAACCCAAGGAGGTCTCGGTTATATTTTGCAGAGGGCACCAGAAGGGAGAGTCACTTCAGACTAAGGGAAATAGGCTGGCAGATGCAGCTGCTAAGACGGCTGCCCTTACGCCTCTATTAACACCTTTAATTCCCCAGCTAACTGAGTCTTTTACTCCTTCCTATAGCACACAGGAGAAAGCTCTGGCAGAACAAAGGGGATACACCTTTTCTCTCTCTGGTTGGTACCAGACTCCCTCAGACCACCTCTTAGTTCCAGAGGCAAATCACTGGAAACCGATCTCTGGTCTGCAGCAGGCTACGCATCTGGGGAGGAATGCCCTCCACTCCTTGGTTGAACGCGTTTTCACTGGCCATAAGCTGGGGGAAACGATCAGGCAAGTCTGCCAGGCCTGTCCAATTTGTGCCCAGGTGAATCCTGAGGGAGCCGTTAAACCCCTCACCTCTCCTGAAGACAATTCAGAGGAGAGGCCCTTACCCTGGCGAGGACTGGCAACTAGATTTCATGCATATGCCCCCCTGCACAGGTTTCAAGTTGCTTCTAGTGTTAGTGGACACATTTACTAACTGGGTAGAACCATTTCCTTGCAGGACTGAGAAAGCCCACGAGGTATCCAAATGCCTGTTAAATGAAATCATACTTCGCTTTGGGTTACCTGCATCATTACAGAGTGATAACGGGCCTGCCTTTATTTCTCAGGTGACACAAATTGTAGCAAAGGCTCTTAAAATTATTTACCACCTTCACTCTGCCTGGAGACCCCAAGCCTCGGGAAGGTGGAGAAAATGAACCACACGCTTAAGCTAGTCCTCACTAAATTAAGTCTTGAGACTCGAGAAGATTGGATTAAAAATCTCCCTGTTGGGCTTCTTAGAATCAGAATTGCCTCCAGAGAATCTATCAAGCTCTGACCATTTGAGCTCTTGTATGGAAGGCCTTTTCTAACAACGACATTCTTGTCGACCCGCAACAGCATCTGGCCACTCGATTTGCTTCACAACTTGGTGCAGTTCAGAAGGCCCTTTCTGAATATGCAAATGAGCATCTCCCCAAACCCACAGATGCTCCCACTCAGGTCAATTCCCCTGTCAATCCCGGGGATATGGTATATTTAAAGAGCTGGAAACCCCAGGGGTCTGACCCCCTAGGCGTGAAGTGGAAAGGCCCATACAAGGTCATCTTAACTGCTCCAAATGCAGTTAAACTGGAAGGGTCCCCCAGATGGACTCATTTCTAGGATTAATCATGCTGCTTCTGTTTCAGATAATCAAGTTTATTCCTGTGAACCCACAGAGGACCTGAAGTTTCTCTTTTGCAAGATGCCTGGGAAAGATGCTGGAGATAGAAGTTTCTCAGGCTAATCTCCTTTCTTTCTCCTTATGAGGACTCTACTCTTGATACTTTCTCTCCAGCTTTCTTGGTCCTACTCTGTGGGTCCTGGGAAATGGGGTGACAACTTCCTAGTCAGACTCGGGAACTCTGTGGGGAAGGGGGTGTCCAGGACTGCTGGGTGTGCCATCACCACCCCCAGGGTGGGTTCCACATGCTGGAACTCTATCTTTCCAGAAATTAGCAGGAGTCAGGATCACTAAATGTCTTTATTCTAGATCTTTTCCGTCACCTCCAACGCCAGGTCATGAGTGCAAGTGAGCATGAGTTCCACCACCCAAGTTTCTCTTACTCCTCCCACACAAGTCACTTCCCTCTCTTTGTCTCACCAATCAAGTCAGCACAGAACAGCTGGGGAGGGTCAACTTTCAAACAATAGGGAACTGTCCAATTGGCAATTAGTCTCACGTGCTTCATCATCCAAGTGCATTGCTCAGTTCTAGCCCTTTACATCGCCCGCTTTCTTTTGTTTTAGACCACAGGAGGTCGCGCCATCCCTGACTTTTCAGGGAGATGAGAACCCCAAAAAGGAGGTGATCACACCCCCCCTGACTTCTCAGGAGGGGAGATGAAAGCACTAAAAAGGAGATAATCACGCCCCCCCTGACTTCTCAGGAGGGGAGATGAAAGCACTAAAAAGGAGATAATCATGCCCTCCCTGACATCTCAGGAAGGGAGATGAGAAGCACCAAAGAGAAGTGGGGATTTGCTAGCGGGTTTCTGGATTGAAGGGCCTTATTAAAGACAAGTATGCACAAACCCATCAGCATGGGAGTTATTACACAAGCACATAGCAATAACGCAGAGGCTATTAGTGGTGACTCTCCCCACAGTCAGTGCAGACTCGATGTGGTGTAACAAACAGGAATTGTACATGCAAGTAGTGATATAACAAACAATATAAATCAACATGGTATTGTAAGAGATTTCCAGAAGTCCTAGAAGGAGGGTATGTAGACACCAGACACACATACCCCTTCTTCAGCAACCAAGAGATAGTCCAAAACCAATCTATTGTCCATTGCTTCACTGTTAGGGAATCAAGTGATCCCCACAAGTTTTTGAAGTCCCACATCAGTCTTTTTATATGTTAGGGAATCCAATGATCCCCACAAGTTTTTGAAGTCCCACATCAGTCTTATGATGCCTCAGAGAATCCAATGATTCCTGAGGACTTTCAGTCCTACAATAGTCTTATGATGCCTCAGAGAATCCAATGATTCCTGAGGACTTTCAGTCCTACAATAGTCTTATGATGTCTCAGAGAATCCAATGATTCCTGAGACTTTCAAGTCCTACAATAGTCTTATGATGTCTCAGAGAATCCAATGATTCCTGAGACTTTCAAGTCCTACAATAGTCTTATGATGTCTCAGAGAATCCAATGATTCCTGAGGACTTTCAGTCCTACAATAGTCTATGATGTCTCAGAGAATCCAATGATTCCTGAGGATTTCAGTCCTACAATAGTCTTATGATGTCTCAGAGAATCCAATGATTCCTGAGACTTTCAAGTCCTACAATAGTCTTATGATGTCTCAGAGAATCCAATGATTCCTGAGGACTTTCAGGTCCAACAGTTTTTGATGTCCATGGGTCAAACGCCATAACTGCCAGGTTCTTTCAGTGGTGGGCACAGTCAGCAACGGAACCACCCAATGTTTCTTGGGCCTTCTCCTTCGTTTCAAGGGTCTGCTCTGTCTCTCTCTGATGGACAAGGCGAATACGGCTCGTTGGCACCCATCTGATTCCTTCTCCATCTGTAGAGATACAAGCAAACCCTCTCCCCCAGGCAGTTAACCTATCTGGTCCCTTCCATTCACCACTTTCTGGGTCTCTCCACATCACCTGGCGATTATCTAAAGACAGTGGAACTGCTCGCACTGGACACTGCCCTTCCGGTGAGTTATAAAACCTGTCTGCCGGAGCCAGTGCATCTTTGTCAAAAATTAAAAAATTAATGGTATAGAGAACTAAATTTAGAAGTTCTCTAGGGTTACCCGTGGCTCCCCCTTTCTTTTGTTTTTGGAGGAGTGTCTTAATATCTCTGTTTCTTCTCTCTACTATTGCCTGCCCTTGAGGATTAAAGGGTATGCCCGTGGTGTGTAAAATCTTATACTGTGCACAAAAGTGTGTAAAATGTTTAGATGTATATGCAGGTCCATTGTCTGTTTTTATTGCTTGTGGCACGCCCATAATTGCAAAAGCTTGTATAAGGAATTCAGTTACCACTCGGGCTGTCTCTTTTGCTGCTGGCATTGCAAATGTGAATCCTGAAAAGGTGTCTACCATGACATGGATAAAAGATAGACGACCAAAAGATTTATAATGGGTCACATCCATTTGCCAGATTTCATTAGGTCTCAAACCACGAGGGTTCTTCCCTGGAGGGAGTGTAGGAGCATGGAAAGGAAGGCAAGCTGTACAGGCTTTTACTATGCTCCTAGCTTCTTCTCTTGTTATTCCAAACTGCAAACGTAAAGCTCGGGCAGCCTGATGATATTTAGAATGAGACTCTTGTGCTTCTTGAAATAAAGGAGTACTGGCCAACATGGTTAGAAGGCTATCTGCCTTTGAATTACCATCAAAAATAGGACCTGGAAGTCCACTATGGGAATGGACATGCAAAATATAAATCTTACCTGGATGCTTTCTCACTTGCTCTTGAAGCTCTTTAAAGAGCTAATATATATTGGAGGCTACAAATTTTATTTGGGCTGTGGCAATTCTTTGTACCACACCTACTGAATAGGCTGAATCAGATATTATATTTATGTCTCCCGGATAATAAGCAAGAGCTAGAATGATTGCATACAATTCATTCTGCTGAGTGGACTGAAAAGGAGTTCTGATTACTTTCTTTATAGTTAAGTCACGAGAATACACAGCGCAAATATTATGTTTGGATGCATCTGTAAAGATAATTGGTCCTTTAAGAGGAACTTTAGAAACCTTTTCTTCAAGAATCCATTGCCAATTATGTAGCAGTCTGGTTATCTTTAATGGAGACCCGTGTGCAAAATTTGGAGCCATGGTTAATAAAATTTGCCACTCTGGGATGGTTTCGCAGCACACATTAACTTGTGCATTAGTATAAAAGGTATATATCTTGTCAGGGCTTGTCCCAGATAATTGTACGCTTGTTTAATGGCCTTTAATAAAATTCTAGCCACAAGCACTGGGTAAGGAATAAGGCTTTGTTCTGGTTGTGCTGGGAGGTTCACCCACTCTATCACACTGTCTCCTTGATGAAGGACTGCTGTGGGGGCCTCTTGTGTAGCAAAAACTGATATTTCCAAGGGTTTTTGAGTGACTCTTTCAACCACATTGGATAAAGCCAGTTCAACTTGTCTCAAAGCCTCTTGAGCTTCTTTTGTAAGCTGGCGTGGTGAATTTAAAGCACTGTCTCCCCTTAAAATGTCATATAATGGTTGCAATTGACAGGTAGTCAAGCCTAGCATGGGACGCATCCATTGGATATCTCCTATCAATTTCTGGAAGTCATTTAAGGTGTTTAGCTTCTCTGTTCTTAAGGAGAGTTTTTGTACTGTAAGCACCTTAGGATATACTTCATATCCTAAATATTGAAAAGGAGCATGTCTTTGAATCTTTTCTGGAGCTATGTGCAATTTATAATTCCTTAGTGTTTCTATGGTTTTTTGTAGACATGCTTCTAACATTTGTTCCTCAGGTGCACATCCCAATATATCATCCATGTAATGTAATAACATTACTTTTGGAAATGCTTTTCTTACTGGACTAAGAGCAGCAGCAACATACATTTGACACATAGTAGGGCTGTTTTTCATTCCCTGTGGCAAAACTGTCCATTCATATCTTTTATAAGGCTCAGCTAAGTTAACACTGGGCACTGAAAAGGCAAATCTTTTCATATCCTCCTTATCTAGAGGGATAGAATAGAAACAATCCTTAATGTCTATAACCCACAGAGGCCATTCTCTAGGCAACTGAGTAGGAGATGGAAGTCCAGGCTGAAGAGTTCCCATAGTTTCCATCTGTTCATTTACTTTTCTTAAATCAGTCAACATTCTCCATTTTCCAGATTTCTTTTTTACAACAAATACTGGGGAATTCCAAGGACTTAGAGAAGGTTGTAAGTGTCCTTGATCAAGTTGTTCCTGTACTATATCTAGTAAGGCCTGAATTTTATTGTTATCTAAGGGCCACTGTTCTATCACACTGGTGTATCAGTTTTCCATTGGATAGGAACAGGTGAAACTGTTGGCAGGCCTTTAACAGCAGCCCGGCCTAAAAAACCGAAGTACTCATTTTTAACCCTAATTGTAAAATGTCTCTTCCCCACAGATTGATGGGGATTTTTTCAACTATAAAAGGAGTAAAAACTCCTGTTTCACCTTCAAATACCCATCTTAAAGGGGTAGCACTAACTTCAGCTGCTATTGATCCTCCTACCCCAGACATGTAGGTGTCTGCCTTAGTCTTTGGCCAGTGACTGGTCCAGTTGGCACCTCTAATGACTGTGCGATCTGCACCTGTGTCCACCAGTCCTTCTAATGCTATGCCATTTATATAGATGGTGAGCATAGGTCGGTCAGCTGTCACAGCTGCTGTCCAGTATATTCCTGGGTTTTTCTGCTTGGAGTCCGAACATGGGTGACTGTCACCAGGTTGCTTACTAGGAGTCTGTATCAATAAACCTGATGCTACTACTTCCCCTGGTTGATAAGTCACACATTGTCTCCCTGTGTTAGTGACTGGGATATTATCTACACATTCCCCAGTTTCCCACATCAGTGTATGAATGAACACTGTCTTGTAAGTACTCTCAGGAGGTGAAATGGTCAAGCCTACTGTGCCTGGAGGCAAGGGATCCATAGGTTGGAGAGGAACAGATTTCACCTCTCCAGGGGGTATCTCAATTGTCCCAGCTGCATACAACTCTATCCTCCCTAATTGTAGTCCCTTTCTCCCATCATGTTGCTTCCTGGCTGACTGATTGTGTAATCCCTTTCTCCCCTCAGATGGCTTCCTGGCTGATTGGTCATGTCTGGGTATTGGACTTGGAGGCACTCTCTGGGTGTGGCATCGGCTGCCATCATGCCCCAAGTGTTTTTTGCTTGGGGCCCTGGAGCTGGGCCCCTCATCCCGTTTCCCTGAATCAGTCTACACTCTGAGGCCCAATGGAGTCCTCTGTTGCATTTTGGACATGGGGTTTTGGGTCTTGTTCTCCCAGCCTGTCTTCTCACTCTGTCTCTATGCCAACATTGAGCTTTCAAATGGCCTACTTTACCGCATTGAAAGCATTGACGAGTCTCTCTGGAAACCCCTTGCCAAAAGGGATCCTGTCTCCCCATGTTGGGATCTTGAGAAGTCTGCACCATAGCCTGGCTATAAAAGGTATTTGTGCCCATTGCAGCACAGCGTCTTATGATCTCCTCTAAAGGAGCATCCTTACGTAGTCCTAGTATAATCCTTCTACAAACCTCATTGGCATTGTCTCTAGCAAATTGCCTCACCAAAGTGTCTGTTACTTCATTTTCACCATTTGCCTGTATGACAGCTGTTTGCAAACGTGCCACAAAATCAGCAAAAGGTTCATTTGGTCCCTGTACAATTTTTGTGTAGGTCTCACCCTTGTAGTTTTTACTGGGGAGAGAAGCCCATGCTTTGATAGCAGCAGCAGAAATTTGCTCAAATGCTGTTATGGAGTAATTAATCTGTACCAAAGCGTCTGCATAAGAACCTATACCCATTAGTAGGTCATAGGTGATGGAAGTATTAGCTGCACTTTGACTATTTTGTTGGGCTTGAATTCTACAGAGCTCAGTAAATTCAGAAAGCCACAACAAATTTTGTCCAGGTTCTAAGCACACTTTTGCAATGACTTTCCAGTCACTAGGGGCTAAGGTTTCATAAGCCAAATTGTGTATTAACATCTTAACATAATCTGATGTAGCCCCAAAGACAGTGTAAGATTTTTTCAGGTTTTTAAGGACATCCATATTAAAAGGAGCATATCTTCTACTCTCTTGACCTGCAGAATTATGCTGTTGAATCACGGGAAAAATTTGAAGTTTGAAATCATTATCTACTTCTTTTCCATTTTCAATTGCTTCAATAAGCCCTCTTTCTAATCTAGTTACAGGAGTGGGCAGTTGTTGGGAGGGGGGGCTCTGTGTGGGAGGAGGGGGGGGCGCTGATGTCACCGCCCCTCCCACTACCCCTCCTCCCTCCGTCCCTGAAGGTGGAGTGGATGTGGGCTGATCAATAATCTGCTCTCTAGGTGGGGTTGAAATTTCTTCCGGACAATCAGAGTCTACACCCTCAGATTCCTCATTCAAATCCCCTTGCCCTCTGGCAATGTCCTGAGTTTGCCTATCTTCTATCTTTTGTTCCTCACACTTCCTTCTCAGAGCCTTTTTAGAACTCTTCCTTCTTCTAAACTCTTCTTGATAGCTTAAGTCTAATAGAATCAAGTTGTATAGGTAAAATACCTCTGGGAAAATTTGACAATTCCCATTTTTTGAGTAAAATTCTTTCATTTCAAGTCCCACTAGCTTCCATTTATCTATACGTAGTTTTTCTTCATTTAAGAACCAAGGGGACGTGCGAATCAATGAGTGTAAGAGGTTATTCATTTGTGGGATGGGAACAAGTAAACTTTTCTCATCAATTATCTTAATTATATCCTCTATAGCATTGCTAGATGAGGCAGGGGCTGGGGTAGGAGCAGGGTCAGCTGAGGCCCAGGATTTACCTAACATCTGCCCCATCTCAGTTACTAGAGATTGCTGATTTAGTCCTTAACAAGGTAAGTTCCTTATTTCTATTAGAATACTCACCTAATCTCCTGGTCACAGGAGGACTTCGGTGTATAAATATAGAAATAATATAAACTATGATATATGCATTTAAATAGCACTTTCAGTTTACAAAACACTGGACATATCCCCCATTTGATTCTCACAACTAATAAAGGCTTTTAAGATTACACGTGGCTGTTCTTGAGTGCGCTACCGTTATTAAGCTATAGATTCAAGAGATTGTGGCCAGAGACCTTAGAAGGCCTCAGAGGAGGCGAGCCGGGAAGAGTTCACACTGCAGAGGACAGTAGTCAAAGGTACTCTGGTGGGTCTAGGACAGACTAGTAATTGTAACTGCCAGGAGAGCACGTTACAAATGGCGCTCAACGTGGACGCATCAGGAATTATCAGGTTTTGAAAATATTTAATATTCAGAATTAAGATTCTGAAAGATCCGGTAGAAACGCCACTTAAGAGGGAAGACAGAGAAGCAATATGGACCCAGGTAACTCTGGGATCAGACTCAAGGACACAGCTGAACATAATGCTTACATAAAGAGGTTAAAGAGCCAGATGGAAGATCTTTTAACAGAGATCACCACTGAAGAACAGCAGGAAGCTTGTAATCAAGCTCCCAGAAGGCTATCTCCACACCCAGTAAATATAGCTCAGAGAGGAAGCAACCTAGAGCTAGTGAGCATGTATGACAGTATAGAGTATAAAATGCCACAGCAAGAGTTGCTAGAATTGCAGGTTAAACTACAGATTGAGACAGAGAAAGAAGAAAAAGCTAGGTTACTACAGATAGAACAGGAAGAGTTCAAACCAGTGGCTGAAACTAAGGAAGGAAATAAAGAATAAATAGACAGTGTGTGATCTTTGACCCAGGAGGAAAAGTAATATCAGATTTATTGATTCACACTCCTGGAGTACAATTCGGTATCAGAAACTCAAACTTTGATTTTTAGGCAAAAGAATTCAGGGATATAGCCGAGTGTTCTTTTTCATTAACTGTATGAGTGGATGTTTTAAGACCAATGGACACTATGGCCTCATTGGACTTCAGTTGTAGAAATTCTTCTTAGCATTTTGTTGGTTTACCTCCTGCATTGTTGTTTTAAGGAATTTATTGATTACTCTTTCATTGAGAAGAAGTTTAGTTCTTTTTATGTGCAAAGCTCAGGTTTGATTTTGAATCAGCCTTTGGGGGATTTTCCAATTCTTCTTCCCTCTGCCTCACCTTCTTGGGCCTAGGGAGAAGGGGGAGGAGGAAAAGGAAGGGAGATAATATCATCAGCACTGCCCATTAATCCATTCAAAACTCCAGTGTCTTCATTTCAAAGGACTGGAGTAGGCTTTATGCCCCAAGGCAAAAAGGAATTGTGGGGTATTGAGTATAATCAGAAAAGTTTTAAAAATACAGTTCAGTTAATTTCTAAGAAACCTTACAGGGACAAGACCTTGCAGTTAGAGAGAGTGGAGTTTTATACTTGTAAAACTGCTAGGATCGTCTTTGGAGAGTTGAAACTCCTCTTTTCTTACCTCGTGGATTTTCCACTTCCACAGGTGAGCTTGATTTCCCAACCCCCTACGGGTATTTATAAAACAGTGTTTATGTTTAGAATGGGTTGGAAAATTGCTGTTTTAATCACTAGAATAAATAGACAGTGTGTGATCTTTGACCCAGGAGGAAAAGTAATATCAGATTTATTGATTCACACTCCTGGAGTACAATTCGGTATCAGAAACTCAAACTTTGATTTTTAGGCAAAAGAATTCAGGGATATAGCCGAGTGTTCTTTTTCATTAACTGTATGAGTGGATGTTTTAAGACCAGTGGACACTATGGCCTCATTCCAATCTGGAGAAGCAGCTAGACATGTGATCAACCATTTTTCTATTGTAGAAATTTCACATGCATTTAAGACAGTTATGGATTGGCTTACAAATACTTTGCCTTTAGGTGTTTTTGCATTGAATTTGATTTTGCACATTCCATTGGCATTTCTTGTAATCCTATTAGTAAAGTCATTACTGCACAGACTATCCCCAAGATCTTCTCTTCTAAACAAGAGAAGGGAATTTTGGGATATGTGATTGCTTACAATTTTTAAATTTTGATTTTACATTTTTAAACATTTTTGATTTTACATCTTCAAAGTATTTTGATTTTACATTTTAAAGTTATTTTGGTTTTATATTTTTAATCTATTTTGGTTTTACACTTTTAAATTATTTTGGTTTTGCATTTTTAAATTCTTTGCCTTTTACCTTAGCAATGCACTTCGGGCATACACAGAAAGTGCAGCTAAGTGACAGACTGACTTTTGTCTGACTTATTAATCTTTTTGACAACAACTTTGTTTCCACTGTAATGTGGAAAGGCCTGGATGGCATTTGGAAAGGCCCAAGTTGGGCCCCAGGGACATTCCTTCCTAGGTGCAGATCTAGCAGCAGAGTTCATCCCCACAAGAGACATTTGTAACCTGGGGATCCAAGAGAAGGACCAGACAACAGCCCAGAGAGACCAGCCAGATGTCCGCAGCCCTTCAGACGCTGATGGCAGCGATGCCCCTCCTGACCGTGACACCAGAGACACCAGACACAGTTCCAGTGTTGCAGCTGAAATGGACTGTTTTGGGTGATATGCAATATAAAGACTGTAAATGGACAATGGGCCTGCTTGCTCCTCCCGTGGCTACTTGCCATATGGTGGCCTGGGAAGAGGCTTTGCCCTATGCTTTCTATTGAAGGACTATGCTTTTAAATTAGTGGGTGAAAAACCAACACACCTACCTGCTGTTGTTATTGAGACAATGTTATTGGACATGACTTTGCTTATGTGCACCTGAGAAACTAGAATTGCTCTAGGATTGTGAAAAGTGCAATAGAGAATTGTGATAAGCTAGAATTGTTCTAGAATTGTGAAAAAGTGCAATTGAGAATTGTGATAAGCTAGAATTGTTCTAGAATTGTGAAAAGTGCAATTGAGAATTGTGATAAGCTAGAATTGTTCTAGAATTGTGAAAAGTGCAATTGAGAATTGTGATAAGCTAGAATTGTTCTAGAATTGTGAAAAGTGCAATTGAGAATTGTGATAAGCTAGAATTGTTCTAGGAGTGTGAAAAGTGCAACAGAAAATTGTAAGAAACTAGAATTGGTCTAGAACTGTGATAAATGTAACTAGAATTGTGACAACCTACCTCACTGATATTTGTTAACTAGAATTGTGATGTTTTACCTTGTTGACTTCCCACCTCAGTGTTGACATCCTATCTCATTGGCATCCAACCTCTTTGGCATATTATCTCGACTATGACTTTGATGAATGGGTTGAACACTTGGGCCACTGTTGAGCCTGGTTCTCATTGTCATACTTCTGTTTACTGATCTGCTGCTTTGTACCTCCTTGGGCATAACACTGTCATCTCATGGATCAAGTGGACTATAGCTAGTGCTAAAAGTTTAGCTTGGTGAGATGTGCGGTTCCCGCAAAACAAGAGAAAGGGAATTGTAAGGGCCCTTTAAATGGGCGGACACAGTGCATCGGGAGATTGAGGCCCGGAAGTAATTTCTGTGGATATTAGGACTGCCCTTGGGCAGGATCCTGGCCATATTGAGATAGCTTCGTAATGGGTGACTCTCTTGCTGATTGGCTGTGTGTGTGACCTCACAGGCCCTATGTAAGCCCTCTGCAGGCAGCAACTGCCCTCTTTAACCTCATGCTCTTCACCCTGGCTCCCTAGCCTGGGTGGCCAAGCCAAGATGGGTAGCCAAAAGAGGTAAGGATTTTGGTAGTGAACACGTGGGTCTTCTGACCAGGTGTTCACTCGGGAACCAACAAGTCAGGGTATCAGTCAGGGCATTATGTGAGGAGGTATAATAAAGGCTTTTAAGATTACACGTGGTTGTTCTTGAGTGCGCTACCGGTTATTAAGCTAGTAATTGTAACTGCCAGGAGAGCACGCTACACCCACATGTGGCCTAATGCATTCTTTGCAAAGGCTCCATTCCCACAGGCTACCAGCTCCTCAGTAGATGCCACCCCTTTTGTACTAGCCAACCCCCAGGGGAACTACTCTGACCCAACTGTTCCCTGCTTTCTGGCTGGGAAGGATCTCATATCTACCCATCACCACACCACAGAGACAGTGGTTGTGACTGTGGCCCCTAATGGCCATGTTCAAATCCCTGATGTAGGAAAATTGACCTGTACCAATACTGTGAGTGCCAGCGAGTGTGATCCTTTTCAAAACTGCTGAAATTTCATTTCGGCAACTTGCAAGAGCTGCATAGGTGGGACACAGGCTAGGTGCACTTATGATTACGTACCCCCCAAGAAGGTAATTGTAGGGAACCCATTTAGGGATTATCCTGGCAAGCTCCCCCACAGTGCTAATACAGCACCTTCCTTGAAACTTCTCAATAACCTCCTCAGGATGAACATTCCAATTGATAGGATGTTATGCGATTATAATCATCAGTGGGGACAAGCAACCAGGACACTGCTACAAAATACAACTTCGGGGACCATCTGTGCACCAAGGGGGTATACATTCCTCTGTAAAGTAAGTCCTCCACTCCACCTTAATGTTTCTGAGGGGCCTGTTAGAAGAACCGCCTCTGACTGGAACCCTCCCCCACCTGTGATACTTTCCACTGGAAGCCTTACTTACACCCTTTAAACATTATGGGTCATGCACCCTGGATTACCTAAGCACCCCTTTCACGATATATAATGCCAGCACCTCTGATCCCACCCCTTCAAATAGACCAAGGAGGGGGCTTTGGGAAAATGTTCCATGGTACCTATGGAAAGGCGCTTCAATGCTAGTGCCCTTCGTAGGGTACTTAGAACATGAAAAAGTTCTTTCCAACCTAACAGCCACTATTAACCAGCTGGCAAATGAGATTGCACATTCTCTCCAGGAGATTCAAGAATCTCTGGACTTCCTTGCCAACATGGTTCTGGATAATCACCTGGCCTTAGATTATCTCCTGGCTTCTACTGGCAGAATTTGTGCCCTGGTCAATACTTCTTGCTGTATGTATATTAATAATTCCAGGGAAGTCGAACTTAGCACTGAAAGAATTTTAGAAAAGGCTGGCTGGATGAAAGACATTCAAGAGAAAATCCTTAGTCCTCCCGACTCTTCCTCTTCCTCATGGGGCTCCATGGTCTTTCTTAACCCCCATCCTAACTCCACTTTTAATTATTGTCTTGTTACTCATATTTGGTCCTTGCATTTTCAGACTAGTGGTGGTAGTCATTTCTCCTAGGCTTCGAGCTTCAAACTTTCAGCTGCTTCTATAGCCTGCAGACTCTGGGGCTCAAGGAGACACACACCCTCTAGACTCAGATGCTGCCATCTTCAGATCCCGTATTTCCCTTCCTGACATGAACCCCCCAAATGAACTAGGGACATCTCTACGACCATTTTCAGCTTCAAGAAGCTTCAGAAGATGAGACCTTCGTCCCTTTTCCTCAAAAGCATTTGGAGGGACTTGTCTCTGAGGGGCATCTGATGAGGGAAACTGAGGTTGGAGACCCTAAAAAAAGTTATTTTGACTTTAACCTCATGACCTAGAAGTCAACTAACCCCACCTCTGTTAAGTACCACTAATTTACCTTTCTATAGAGTTCTGCTGACACTACCCAAGTTTTCTATAGAGCTGAATTAAAGCTAAGTACCCCTACTTAACTTTCAATAGAACTGAATTAATGTTAAGTACCACCACTTAAGCTCTATATAATTTGAATTATCATTAATCAAACTTTCTATAGCCTTACTGAAGCCTATTCAAATCCAAAAGCTCTGTATTGTCTCAAATCATATATATGAGGGTGGGAAGAATGGGCAGGATGGGCGGAAGACAGAACTCTAATTCCATCAGAGAGTTCTGCTCCACTGATATCTCTTAATGACTTAAATAAACTTTTACTTTTACTTTTAATTTAGTAAATTCTTTTATTTCACCTGCGCCTTGTCTCATACATCAAAAGCCTGGAAATCCCCAACAATTTAATAATTAGTTTATTTTCAGTGTAGAGCATATAAACTAGGAGCCTCAGCCAGAATTCATTTGGAGAAATTCAGAGAGCAGAGGGAGAGAAGACAAAGGACTGGAGGCAAGAGCTTAGGCCCTCAGAACCAAGGGGAGAAATTCAATTTGATCTTTGATCTTCCTGATGGCTGGCCTGGCCTCCTGAACTTCCCCCACTGAGATAAGGCTAGTCTCAAAGGCTCTCCAGAAAGCTGCCCCGCCCCAGGAAGGAGATAATAAAGGATTTGGACTTTTAACACCTGGTTGTTTTCATGGTGATTACTGAACTAACCAGAGAACTTTACACTCTCCCCTCCCTCCTTTTCTTCCTTTTTTCCCTCCTTCCCTCTCTCCCTCTCTCTGTCTCTGTCTTTATTTATGTCTGTCTGTCTGTCTCTCTCTCTCTCTCACACACACACACACACATCATGATGGATCCTCCATAGGTTCAAGTCTTAATACGTTTTTCTAAATTAACCAGATCATCATTTCTTATATCACAACAGTATTTCAAATACAATAATTTCCTATCCGAGACATTATTTATGAAAGCTTTCCCCAATTTTCTGCTTTTTTCTATTCTTGGTTTCTTTAGTTTTATTCATCCAAGAAAATTATAATTTAAAGTAATAAAAATTATCCATTTTATACTTCAACAATTCTCTAATATTATAGTTTAAGATCTGGTACTGTTGAATCTCCTTCCTTTACATTTTCCCCTTAGGATTTCTTTGAAATTTTTGATCCACTATTCTTCTAATTGACTTTTATTATTTTTTCTAACTCACAATTTTTTTTTTAGTAATTTAATTGGGATAGCATTGAATAAATAAGTTGAACAAATAAATTTCTGGTGAAATTTTCATTTTTTATTTTATTAGTTCTACCTACCTATTTTTTCACTTTTAAATTTACCTGAGATGGTAATATAAGGTAAAAAAAAAAAAAAAATATGCATCATCTCAATACTTAGCAAATGTTTGGAGAAAAGACACTGAATTAATTTTGAGCATTAGAAAAAGATGGTTATAATCAGTGTTTTAAGGACATGAAATAAACTAAGCCTACAGTTCCTGGAAAATAATTGGTTTTATTTAAATTATTTTGTTTTAGGATCCAGAGAAATCTGAAACATGTATGCTCATATTTTTCTCTTTTAAATTTGGGTATTTTTTTTTTTTCTTTGTCATCTATTAATCTCTACCTTGACCTTGGGTCACAAAATACTAAAAACAACATCAAAGTCAAGTCAACTACAATTCTGAGGTTTTATGATTTATGGTATGAAAGCTCTGGGAAAGGTAGGTAGGGAAGCCCAAAAGAGTGTTGTCTTGTAATCCTCAGAGCAAAAGATAAAAGTGACATCTTTTCCATTTAAGAACTGTGTAGGTATTAGGAAAGATAAAAAGTTGTTCTCAGTGGAGATTTGGCTGAATAATATTACAAAAAGATATTGTAATGGAAGAATGGGAGTTTAGATGTAGCATATTAACATAATTATTGAAAAATATTTTTGTCGGGACATTTTCAGAAAACTGATAAAAATGAATTAATTATGTTACCTACTTCTTGAAGGAGAGGTGATGTTTCAAGAAGTAGACTGAAACATTTTTGGACATAGCTATTTGGAAATTTGCTTTCTTGATAATGCATATTCATTATAAATTTTTTTCTTTTTTTCTCTCCATGGGGGCATAGTTAGAGAGAAAGGATAGCTTAATGATAGTGTGCTCAAAAAAAAAAAAAGAAAAAGAGTCATTGAAACATTTTTAGAGAATTCACAGATGAGAATAGAAGAAAGAGCAGATAAAAATTTATAAGCATAATAGATTTAAAAGTATATTTCAGGCTTATTATAATACTTTAAAAAGAAAAGCAAGCTGTTTTTTCTAAAAACAAATTTATAGTTTTACTAAGAATAGTCTTTTTCTCTTCTACTTTGCCTAAGAAAATGTTAATATTATTTGGTATTTGCTAAATTCAAAATAATAAAATGTTTAAAATGTAGACACTTTAGTTGAAGTAACTTTATTCATTTCATGTCCATATTACTTTTCTATTTCCACCAGGGACTTTGTCAAAACCTGAGATATTTGAGATTATGAGATATCAGTTTCATCAGAATAAAAAAAAAAAAAAAAACAATCAAGACAACAACTTCTCTTTTTTTCCAGGTTAATCCAATAAATATTTATTAAACATGGCAATGCACCCTGCTTGGCATTGAGGATACATTGATAAAGAGAATAGTAATATTAATTATTATTTTTGTGGCATAATATGAGCATAGAAAAGTAAACAGGAGGTCATTTGTAGGGGGGAACATATACCAATAACTAAATAGGTAGTGCCTGAACTGAGCCTTCAAGAATATAAGGACAGAAATGAAGGGGTCTAGTGTAAGCAAGGCTACAAAAGCAAAGAAATGGGAAATGGAATGCTAATGCACTTTTAGATAGAATTTTCTAGTTTTGGAGGCTGCTTCATGGACTGCAAAGATCTGAAGGAAAGGCCCACTGCCATAAAGACAAGCTCAAATTTTTGTCTAGAAGATCTGGATCTTGAGGGAGTTAAGACAGCAAATCTGAGATGAAAATGAAATACTAATATGTGCTTTAAGTATTTACATCTTACCAATTAAAAAAATGGAAAACTTTGAGGCTGCATAGGCACTACAGATCCTATCCTTTCTTTTTCTAAAACTGATTTATTGAAATATTCATTTTTTTATTTTGAGTTACAAATTCTCTCTTCCTGTCCTCCATCCCACTCATTGAGAAGGCAAGAAAGATGTCAATTAACTATCCATGTGAACTTATTAACCAAGTCTTTCACAGTTGGTTGTCAGTGTTATTATTCTATTTAATCATGTCTTACTCAGCTCTTCTATCTTCTACTATCTCACAAAATCTGTCAAATTTCAGGTTCATTGTTTCCATGACACTGTCTTTCCATCTCATCAGCTGCCATCTACTTATCCTTTTGTCTTCAATTTTTCTCAACATCAGGGATTTTTCCAATGACTCCTGTCTTCTTATTATGTGGCTAAACTATTAAAGTTTCAACTTCAGTATTTGATTTCCTAAAGAATAGTCTGAATTTCTTTAAATATGGATTGATTTGATTTCCTAACTGTCCAAAGGACTCTTCTCCAGCACCACAATTAGAAAGTATCAATTTTGTAGCACTCAGCCCAGTTTTCCTCATAATCCAATACATACATCATAATAGCCATACATTGCTATTGGAAAAAGCATTGTTTTGACCATATAGACCTTTGTCAACAAGATGATATCTCTGATTTTTAATATGCTGTCCAGAGTTTTCATTGCTTTCCTTCCAAGAAGAAAGGATCTTTCAATTTCATGATTGCAGTCACTGTGTGCAGTGATCTTTGAGACCAAGAGCATAAATTGAACACTCCTGCCATTTTTCTCTCTATTTGTAAGGAAGTGATAGGACCAGTTTAGGTTTTTTTTTTTTTTTTTTTTTTTTTTTTTTTTAATTTTATGTTAAGTGATCATCAGCATTGCTATTACTGTGCACAATGACATTCTGGTATCCAGGTATTTTCTGAAGCCATTCTCCTTATAATTTCTTATAACACAATAGTACTCCATCATAATCATGTGCCATAACTTGATTTTTTTCTTTAAATTTCTGTTCCTATGTTTATTTAAAATTTTTTTATTATAGCTTTTTGTTTACAAGATATATGCATGGGTAATTTTTCAGCACTGACCTTTGCAAAGCATTCTGTTTCAACTTTTCCCCTCCTTCCCTCCACCCTCTCCCCCAGATGGCAGGTAGACCAATACATGTTAAATATGTTAAAGTATATGTTAAATACAATATACGTATACACATCCATATAGTTATTTTGCTGATGTGCCATAACTTGTTCAATCATTCCCCAACTGATGAGCATCTCCTCAATTTCTATTTTTTTTTTTGCTACATCAAAAAGAATTGCTATTGATAAATATAAAAATATGTTTAAGAGAATTGTACATGTTTAACCTATATTGGATTGCTTGCTATCTAAGGAAGACGAATGGGAGGAAGGGAGGGAAAAAATTTTGGAACGCTGGGTTTTTTGTAAGGATGAGAGTTGGAAATTATCTTTGCATGTATTTTGAAATTAAAAAAGCTATTATTAAAAATTAAAGACAACAAACAAACACAGAAGTACTATATATGTATAGGTCCTCTTTCCTGTGACTAAAATTTTTAAGCAAAGGAGTATTATGACCAAGTGAAGACATAAGAAACAGCTTCTAGGATTACCAATATCAAGTCTCCTACCAATGAGGTTGGTGCAGGTGGGATTGAGGAGTTGGTAAAGGGGCTATTATTAGGTTTATTCTAAACATGGTATTCCTGGTGATGAAGGGAACAATGATAGCATAATCACATAGTCAAAGCCAGAAATCCAAGAGACTCCAAGAGTGGACAAAGCATCATGCTTCAAACAAAGTTACTTTACTCAAGGAACTCTCCTAAAGCAGATTCACTTGATGTAGTAAGGTACAGGCTTATTTACATGATAAATAATATGTTAATACCATGTTGATACTGATTAAGTTCTAGAAATCAATGTTAACTACTGGAATGGGAATGGGTTGAGGGGAAGAGGAGAGGAGAATGCCTCAAACTCCATACCAAAGGCACCAGACACTCCTTTAGGTTTGGAGTTATGTTTGCTGACATCCACCCTCAAGAGGACACAACTGTTGAGCCGAGAAGCTTAGAGTCAGGGTAATGCTAAGCAGCAAATTGGAACCATCTCATAGATAATGAAACAGAGACCCTATTCCTCACAGATATTAGTCCAATGCGAAGAAGGTAACTTAAAGCTCTATTTATTACCTTCCAATGTCTGTCACCCCAAAATAAAGGAAGCAGAGGGCCAGGTGGCTAGACCCAAAGTAGGGTGCTATAGCTGATAGCTCTAAAGAGAAACCTTTATGTTCTTCCTAGAGTCCTGGAAATTTAAGACAAGGAATGAATATTTCCCCAACTGATAGGGAGCTGAATGGACTGAGCTGATGAGGTTGGGCATAAAACTCACATGATGAAGCAGTTTGGGAAGATAATGTAAGGTTCCTTCTTCTTAAGAAGAATTTTGTTTTTTGTCTCTCCCTCTCCTCCCTTCCCCATAATGGATTTTGCAATGTCTACTTTTGATTCTATTTCTGATTCTCTGTTCTTGAACCCTTGCTAGGTTGGGAATTCTGCCTTCAACTTAATGTCTCCATACCAAGATGGGAGAGGGCTTAATCAGCACAGTGGAACTTATGGGCCATCACAAAGACTTTGTCCTCTGCCTCTAGTAACTGAGGAGACAAATGGTGCTGTTTAAGAACTCAACTATTACTTTTGGTTAAAAAGTCCAGGAACAGAAATTTCTGGAGGCCAGCAGGAACTAGATCAGATGATTTCTTAGGAGGCTGGTTTTCAGGCCAGATGGTTGCCCTAGGCAAAGAGAATGCTTGGCTAGGAATTCAGCTATATGACCCTGCAAGGGAAAAGAGTGGTGAGTGCTTTACTGCTCCTGCCCTTCAAGATAATCCTCATTTGGGTCATGGCTCTTCTTAAATTTCCTGTTAAGCTTGCTCAGGTTGCTTTTCCCATGATTGCTGCTGGGCTGCACTCTTCTTCAGATCTTAAGATTTGGGGCTATTTCTTCCTATACTCCTGAAGTAGCTATCATTAATTAGCTTGTGAATTCTTGCCTTGTTCAGGTATTCCAAAAGACTTTCCTCAAATCACTTGGGAATCAGTTTCTTTCCCTTCCTTCCCCATACCTGAGTGGCTGATATTGAAGCTGTGCAGCAAAATACGTGAAGGTATGTGTAACCATTCACACCATTTCCCCATAATTCTTGGGTGTGATCTCAGTTGGCATGTTCAATCCTGTGGCATGTAATTAAGGAAAGGACATCTTAGGAAATTTATTATAAGAATTCCCAACCCATTTACATCCTTTGGAGACAGTAGCAAAGGATTTCATGAATGACTATGTCAAAGATAGGATTTTCTACTGGTGCTGGACATTTATGGAAATGGCTTTGAATTCCAGAAAAATGAACAATATCATGCCACAGTGACTAGAATCCTTCCTTGCCTGATATGGTACTTCAAGTATAACTGCCTTCCTACCCTATCTCTTGATTTTTTAGTGATTATATTTTTATTTTTTATTTATTTTTTATTTTTTATTTTTGAGGCTGGGGTTAAGTGACTTGCCCAGGGTCACACAGCTAGGAAGTGTTAAGTGTCTGAGAGCAGATTTGAACTTGGGTCCTCCTGAATTCAAGGCTGGTGCTCTATCCACTGCGCCACCTAGCTGCCCCCAGTGATTATATTTTTAAAAAGATTCTTTTCTATTTTGTGTTCCTTTATACTAACATTTGGATTAGCCTGATGTGGATTTCCCTCCTCGGTTGGATTTTATTTATCAACTGCTTGCCCTACTTCAGCTTGAATAAATAGTATGGATCTTGGATTCTGCTCAGAGGGTAGCTAATGGTACCTATATTCTGTCCATCCTTGTGCTTTTGAATGATATTCCTGTGTAGGATCTACTTCTTGGATTACTCTACCAGCCTTGGGACAATAGAGGCTTGGCTATACACACATCTTATGTTCAAAGTCTCTGTATTTATGTGATGCAATAGATTTGCTTGATTCACAGTTGTAGATTTCTCCCTCAAGCTTGTCTTGTCAATGCCCACATAATATGTGATTGTATTGGTCAACCTGCCAACTGGGGGCGGGGGTGGGGGGAAGGAGGGCAAAAATTGGAACAAAAGGTCTTGCAATTGTCAATGCTGAAAAATTACTCATGCATGTATCTTATAAATAAAAAGCTATAAGAAAAAAAAAAGATAATATGTGATGAACTTTGGGGATTTGGGGAAGGGTTACATGGGAGTGCAACATCTTAAAAACCTGATAGTCAAAGATCAGAGTATTAAAGAAATTTTTCTTCTAGTTGTAACCTTGGAAAGCAGAACAGAACTAAAAGATTAAATTATAAACATATTTTTAGAATAAGTCAATTTTGCTGTTTAACATTGTATTTGCTTGTAAGACTTGAATAAAATCAGTATTCTTCATTGCTTTACTTTCTTTTTAAGTTCTTCAAGGGTAGAAATATTATTATTTTAATATTTTTACACCCTTAGAAACTTCTGTATTTAGGCAGAATTATTCTTTTTTAATAGTATTTTATTTTTCAAAATACATGAAAAGATAGTTTTCAACATTCACCTTTGGAAAACCTAGTGTTTCAAATTTTTCTCTCTCTTTCCCCATCCCCAAGCAATCTGATATAGGGTAAATCTGTGTAATTCTTCTAAACACATTTCCATATTTTTCATGCTGTACAAGAAAAATCAGAGCGAAAGTAAAAAAAAAAAAAAATGAGAAAGAAAAAAAAATCAAGCTAACAAAAAACAAATAACAAGAAGATGAAAATGTTATGCTTTGATCAACTTTCAGTCTCCATAGTTCTCTCTCTGGATGCAGATGGCACTTTCCATCACAAATCTATTGGAATTTAGGCACCATTATTTGACTTTTTAGGATGACTTTGGTCTTTTGATAGAACTGAGTAAAATATAATCTTATGAGCAGAGATAATGCATTTGTATTTCTAATACCCAGCACTGCACCCTGTGCAGACTAGATCATTAATAAAAACTTGAAGCAATGGTCTTCTCTGGAATCTTCCTTGACCCTCCCACTTAATGAGATACTATAACCATAGTTGAGAGGCCTCATGTATAGAGACAGCCTGGGATTCAGGGAAGGCTCGGTTCAAGTCATGGACAAGTCATATGCAGAGGAAACTTCCATAGCAGCATACTCAGGCCTTCCCATACCAAGGTCTGGAACAAAAAGAAAATATCCTATAAAAATGGCTTATGTGGGATGTCCCAAAAGTCTTAGTGCAGATAAAGCTCTTCAAACTTTTTAAGCTTTAATTTGATTTTTTTTTCCAGATAACAATGTTGAACCTAATGTTATTTATTCAATTTTATGTTCTGTGTTCATTCATTTTCACCTTTACCTTAAAGGCAAAAGCAAACTTAGAGAACTTAGAGAGATGTGCTGGTTGGTTGGTTGTTGTCCTTCATTCTTAAAGAGGAGCAAAATTATGTCACTGTATTAGAGTTGAGTTATAGTGTGACCTGCTGTGACTGATCAGACCAATATGAGTTCAGAATTCAGAGACCCTATGAATATTTGGGATGGTTTCTCTAATTTTGCACATCCTTTTCCTTTGGACTAATTCAATTCTGCTTTACTCATAGAACATAGCATCTTCTCTGATGACAGCATGCCACCGTGGGTGGTCCTATGCCAGTATCTCCCATGTCATACAATCAGTTCTAAAGTTCTTAAGAAAGACTTTGAAAGTATCCTTCTATAGCTTTTTCTGACCACTTGTGTGCTTGCCCTGTGTGAATTGTTAACAAAATAATTTTTTTTTTTTTTGGCAAGCATACATTTGGCATTTCAACAATTAGGCAGCCCAATGAAGTTGTGTACTCTGTGGTAGAATTGGAATGCTTGGCAGTTTAGTTCAAGAAAGTACCTCAGTGTCTGTATCTTATCCTGCCAGATTTTCAGAATCTTCCTGAGACCATTCTAATGGAAGTGATTCAGTTTCTTGGCATGATGTTAGTATATTGTTCAAGTTTCATAGGTATATTGTTAACAATGAGGTCAGCAAAATGACTCTGTAGACTTTCAGTTTAATACTTCTCTCCCAAATTTTCCTTTGGAGCTGCCCAAACTCTGAGTTAACTCTGACAATGGGTGTTTTAATAACATTATCAATGTGGACATCCCTGGAAATTATACTGCCAAGGTGAGTGAACTTAAACACAGCATTCAAAACATCACCATTTACTATAACTGATAGTTCCACATATGGATGATGTGGTGCTAGCTAATGGAGAGCCTGTGTTTTTTGGTATTAATTGTTAGGCCAAAATTAGCACAAGTAGCACAGAATTGATCCATACTTTGTTACATCTCTGTCTCAGAGGCTACATCGAGTGCACAATCATCTGAAAACAAAAAATCATGCGCCAACACTTCACCTTAGTGTTGGTTTGTGTCCTTTTCAAGTTGAGGAATTCATCATCAGCATGGTAGCTAATATTTATTTCATATTTGTTTTCACTGAAGGCATTTGACAACATGGCTAAAAAGATCTTTATAAAAAGCTTGAGAGCAAGCACACAGCTTTATTTCACTCCATTGATGACTGGGCATTGCCCATTGTCTAGAACCCGGGCATCATGCCATCATGAAATTGATGTACTATATTGATGAACTTCTCTGGGCAACTGAATTTTGACACAATTTTCCATAAACCCTCATGACTGAGAGTATCAAAGATCTTAGTCAGATCTACAAATGTTATATACAGACCTCTGTTATACTTCTGGAATTTTTCTTGGAGTTGTTAGACACTAAGTGCCATATTGATTATTCTTTAGTCCCTTCTGAAACCAAACTGGCTCTCAGGTAGATAATCTTTTTCTAGGTGTAGCATTGTTATATTAAAAAGGGCTCTGGCAAGAATCTTAGCAGCAAGACTATGGGAGAGATTCCCCCCCTCCCCCTTGGTGATTGTCACAGGACAATCTATATCCTTTACCTTTATAAAGATGTACAATGGAAGCATTCTTCAAATCTTGAGTCATAACTTCCTCTTACCATGTAAAATTAGTCAGCTTTTGTATAAGCAATGGACCTTTCTCCCCTTTTAAATTTCAGGTGGAATAGAATCAGCACTCAGTGTTTCATCACATGAGAGTAACTTAATAACATTCAAAATCTCTTCTTCAGTTGAAGAAACTTCATTTAGGCAGCAATTGCTTTCAACTTAAGGTAAATGGTCAATAGCTGTAGCTTTGATTGATGATAGTCTGTTGAGAACACTATGGAAATGTTCAGCCCATCTCTCCAGGATCATGTCCTTATTGCTAATCAGTATTACTCCATTAGCACTGAGTAGTTGGGAGGCACCATAGATCTTTGACCCTCAAATAGCTTTCAGTGCCTCATAAAAATGCTTTGGATTGTTGCTATCAGCATAAAAACTGAATTTCATCTACCTTTTTATTGAGCCAAGAATCCTGCATCTCTCTAAACTTTAATTGTACTTTACTTTTGATGGAATTAAGTGCTACCTTCTTAGAGATGGATGAATTATCCTGCTGGTACAGCCTGCGGAGTTCTTATTTTTCATTTAGCAGCTTCTGAATTTCCCCATCATTTTCCTCAAGCCAGTCTTAATGTTTGTGAGTGTTTTGACTCATATGAGCAAATATACTGCTGTATACCAAATCTCTGAAAGCTGTTGCCAACTGTGTATTGGCTCAATTTATCCTCCAACTAGGCAACAAATTCTTCCCTCTCAGAGAAGCACTCTATCTGTTGACATAAATTCTTCTCGTAGTCTTTTTTTTTTTTTTTTTTTTTTTTTTTTGCCTTGTGACCACATCTTTTATTAAATGTGAATATTCAACTTAGAGAGGATAAGTCTATAATCAGTCTAGCAGTCTGCACCACACATTGTCTTGGTCACTCTCATATTCTGTCTGTCTTTTCTTCTTATAATCACACAATCTATTAAATGCCATTGTTTGCTGCAAGAGTGAATCCACAATTTTTATTACATTTGGGTAAATGGAATATAGTATAACTGATGAGGTCATAAGATGTATAAGTCTTCAATAATAAATGACCACTGCTATTGCTATTTCCAACTTTATTCCTTCCTAGGATTCTCTGCCATGTCAGGTAATCTAAGCCTACTCTAGCATTAAAGTCATCTAGATTTATAAACTTGTCCTCTTTTGGCACTTTGATGATAAGAGTCTCCAGGTTTTTCATAAAAATTTTTTTTGACCTCATCAGGATTTGTCATGGTGGGAGCATGGTCACTGATGATGATGGCATGGTATTCTCCTGCAAGTGGCAATTGCATTGTCATGAGTCTGTCATTCACTTCTTTTGGAAGGCATGTTAGTTTGTTTATTAGATTAGTTTTGATTGAAAACCCACCCCAGCTTCACAGTGCTTCCTTTCACTGCAGCCACTCCAGAAAAGCATGTATCCAGCTTTTACTTCAGTAAACTGGTCTTCATTTGCCAGCCTTGTTTCATTTAGGGCTGCTGTTGAGTTCTCTCACAAGAGCTGTTCTTTCAGGTCTAATAGATTTTGTGTTGTCTATAAGTGTACACATTCTATGTACCAAGAAGAATCAGCTTTTCAGAAACTTTTGTACATTTTTTAGTGAATTGACCAAAGTGGGATTCCCATCTGCCACAGTAATCAGGATAGGGTTGGCCAGACAATTTTTAGGGCACCTTTTCGATTCCCTTTCTCACACATGGAAGTGAGCAGTGAAATCCTTAAAAGATTGCTTGAGACCAGGGGCTGCCAAATCCCACTGCTATTTCCAGTGAAAAGATGACCTATGGCATGGGTCACTTGTGTGCAGGGCTTACCTGCTGGTTTGTCATTTGCCTATCACCACAGGACTTTGAGATAGGTAGAAATGGTAAATTGGTATGGTGATGCTGATTCTGGTATAAATTGGATTTAAGCAAGGCAGAGTTGCATGAAGTCATCAGCCTTGCTCTTCTTCTAAAGTCACCTTTGTCCAGGGGCAAGACCCAGTCAAGATGACTGGTGATGATTTAAGATGCAGTGGATGGCCTTGGTATTTTCAAGGTCTAACCAAGCTGTAAGAGCTCCACAATGACTACTTCATCTGTATTCATGATGGAACAAATTGTCCTCATTTATCCATTCCACCAGGGAAAGTCTTTACATGCCTGGGTAATCACCCCCTCCTCCCCCAACTCATATAGGATTTGAGACCCTTTGTTTGTCCTCAACCTGGCTTATCCCATCTGCCAAAATGGTTTACTGGAGTGCAGCCCCTGTGCATACTACAGTTTCTTGGAGTCACAAGTAAGAGTTAGGTGGGTAAGGTGAACACCAACAGTGGAAAGCCACATTGTAAAAAGCTTGGCAGGCTTTACATGAGAGGAACTAGTCTTCCCTGAACACATCCTACATCTCAATAGAGATGTACTAGTAAATGTTTAACAACTAACACTTTGGGGAGGGAGGAGAAGAAATGTACATTTAATATACTTAAATGTAATATCCCTTATTAACATCTTCTCCAACATTTCTCTATCAAGGAAAGAAATTAAGCTTTATATTGATTTGTAGCATTTGCTAATTTTTTTTTTTTTTTTTTTTTTTTTTTTTTTGTAGGGAGGCAATTGGGATTAATTGATTTGCCCAGGATCACGCAACTAATAAGTGTCTGAGACTAGATTTGATCTCAGGCCCTCCTAACTCCAAGGCCAATAATCACACAATCTATTAAATGCCATTCATGTGTCTGCCTTCAAGACAAATAAACCAACAACTTTTGTTTCACAAAATTACCATGAATCTCAAATATAATAATGTAACATAAATCATCGTAGCAACAAGTTTCCATATTAAGATGACATTATTCTTCTTATTCATTTTGTTACCCACTAGGAATATTGTCTTTTCTCTTGCCACTTTTTTTCTCCCTGGGCATATATTACTACTGTCAATTAATAACAACAATAGCTGGCATTTATACACTGCTTACTAAGTGCCCTACAGAGTGGGAAGCACTTTACAAATAGTTGATCCTCCCAAACAAAGGGTAGGTGCTACAGTTGAAGAAACTGAGGCAATTAAGTTCATTGGCTTGTTTGAAAGTGTTTGAGGCTAGATTTGAAGTCAGTTTTTCCCAAATCGAGGTCAGCACGCTATTTACTATGCCATCTAGCTGTTTCCAGAACTATATTAGTGATGCAGACTGAGATCTCAACATGTTGAAGGACAACAAAATGCTCTATTTTGATGGAGTAAAGGAGAAGGTAATGTACCTTGGGGTGCTAATTTGTGGAATGAATAGGTATTGATAGGTGGAGTAGGAAGAGGGATCTAGTCATTTGACAGATATTTTTATCATTTTGTGTACAAAATAACCACTGTTATTAAGATAGAAAGTAGTCAATAATCCTGGCCCAAGGGTTCACATAGACTAAAAATGAATTCAGGAGGAAAAAGAAAGGGAGGGAAGATTATAGGAATTTAGATCTGGAGTTGAAAGGCCTTTGGAGGACATTTAATACATTCTTTTTTAGTAACAGTAACGGATACCACACTATGTGCTTTGTTTGCCTCAGTGAATTGCATTAGGAAGCTGCATTATGATTTATAATCCTGACTATGTAGTAAAGATTGGATAGACAATCACCAATTATGCTGAGAAGGGTATTTGTGTTTTAATTTTTAAAAAGTTGATCCTGACTAATAAAATGAAAATTTCTATATACATATATAATTACAAGAAGATTATACATGAAGTTGAGGATCTCAGCTATGTATAGCTATTTAAAATATGTAATTTAACATGTAACTTTTTTTTTTACTAAAGTTTTTTATTTTCAAAACATATGCATAGATAATTTTCACCATCTACCATTGCGAAGCCTTGTGTTGAAAAATTTTTTTCCCTCCCTTCTTTCTACCTCTTCCCCTAGGTGGTAAACAATTCAATATATATTAAACATGTGCAGTTCCTCTGTGATATTTCCACAATCATGTGACACAAGAAAAATCAAATCAAAAAGGAAAACAAATGAGAAAGGAAACAAAGCAAACAACAATAAAAAAGTGAAAATACTGTTATGATTCACACTCAGTCTCCATAGTCCTCTCACAGATGTCTTTCTTCATCACAAGACCATTGAAACTGGCCTGAATCATGTCACAGCTGAAATGTGCCATGTCCATCAGAATTGATCACTATATAATCTTGCTTTTGCTATGTATAATCACATAACTTTCTTTTTTTTTAATATAGCTTTTTATTTACAAAACATATACATGGGTAATTTTTTTTAACATTGACCTTGTAAAACTTTCTGTTCCAAATTTTCCCCTCCTTCCCCCAACTTTCTCCCCTAGATGGCAGGTAGTCCAATATGTGTTAAATATGTTAAAATATATGTTAAATCCAATATATGTATACATACTTATACAGTTATCTTGCTGCACACACACAAAAAAAATGGATCTAGAAAGAAAGAAAAAAATCTGAGAAGGAAAACAAAAAATGCAAGCAAACAATAACAGAAAGAGTGAAAATGCTATGTTGTAGTCCATATTCATTTCCCTTAGTCCTCTCTCTGGGTATAGATGACTCTTTTCATAACTGAACAATTGGAATTGGTTTGAATCATCTCATTGTTGAAGAGAGCCAAGTCCTTCAGAATTGATCATCATATAATCTTCTTGTTGCTGTGTATACTTAACATTAGTTCATGTAAGTCTTTCCACCCTCTCCAAAAACATGCTGCTGGTTGTTTCTTACACAACAATAATATTCTATAACATTCATATACCATAATTTAGCCATTCTCCAATTAATGGGCATCCATTCACTTTCCAGTTTCTAGATACTATACAAAGGGTTGCCACAAACAAATAGAGGTCCCTTTCCCTCCTTTAAGTAGTAACACTGCTGAGTCAAAGGGAATGCACAGTTTGATAGCTTTTGCTCTCCAGAATGGTTGGATCTGTCCACAGTTCCACCAACAATGTATTTATTAGTGTCCCAGTTTTCCCACATCCCCTCCAACATTCATCATGATCTTTTCCTGTCATCTTAGCCAATCTGACAAATGTATAGTGGTATCTCAGAGTTGTCTTAATTTGCATTTCTCTGATCAATAATGATTTTGAATCACATAACTTTCAAAGTTGTCCTGCCTTGTCTGATTTTGTGTGGGTATGATTTTGTTCTCTTCTGTGAATTAGACAAACAACCAAACATTTAATGAAAGGAATTGAATTAATTCAAAATTAAATGTGGTACTCATGTTCTTTCCAGGTGCTTGACCAGAATTCTCCTCTCATTCGATGCTGAAGATCAGTCCAGACTTGTGATTTACTCTATATAGGAATCTTCTGATGAAGGCACTCATTACCAAAACACATCTACAATTTATTATCTTTGAAAGTTAAGAAGCTGAAAGAATAACCAATAGATTAAGTGACTTGTTGAGGGTCATTTAGTCTTTATATGTGGAACTGGAATCCAGCTTGATCTGATTTTTGCTTTCTTTTTAAATTTTAAATTCATGTCTGCATTCTCTCTTGCCCCTTTTCTTCCCTTTTCCCCTCAATTGAGCAAGCAAGGAAAACCTCAGTGCAAACATGTATGGACAAATAAAAGAATATCCTGCATTGGCCAGCTTTTTAAAAAAATATCCTGGTCTGCATTCTGCTTCTTCCAAAACAAGAGGTGAACAGTGTGCTATGCAGTGTCTCTAGAATTATGGTTGATCATATTTCCTAATTCTTTCAAAATTCTTTGACTTTGCCATATTGTTATTGCATAAATTGTTCTATTTCTGCTTACTTTATTTTACATCAGTTCATATAAATCTCCCCAGGTTTTTCTGAAAAAAACAAAAAACAAAAAACTAAACAAATAAAAACAAAATTTCATGCTCCTCACTTCTTACTGAAAAATAATGTTCCATTTTATATTCCACAAATGGTTTAGCAATTACCTAATTGATGGACACCTTCAATTTCCAATTCTTTGCCACCAAAAAAAAGAACTGCTATTCATATTTTTGTACATGTGAGTTGTGTTATTCTTTCTTTGGAATATAGGAACAGTAGTGGCATCCAGCTCCAATCTGCTATGTATTTTATATGGTTTTCAAAAAAAGTTGCATCTCAGAAAACTGTAGAATGTTTCAACAGGAAAGGATTTTATAGAACATATAATCCAACCCCCTCATTTTCTCCATGCATAAAAACTCACATGGACAAAAAAAGCTATGATTTGTACAAGTACATATGACTTCTGACAGGGTCTTATCAAGTATTTCTCCTTTGTGCTATTGGCAGTGTGCAGCTCTTCCAGTAATCCTGCTCCTCTGGATCTTTGTTTGCATATGTTTGCATTAAAATAGTAGGTGACTACTAACTCTAAATGCTCAGACAACTCTCTTAAGAACATGAAATACAGAATAGTTGCCTATCTTCAGTGGTAGAGGGAATTTTCTCATTTGTAGTTCCCAATATTTGTGAAATAAGATGTCTGGCTTTTTTATTCTTAGTCATGATGCTGTCCTCCATAAGACATATAAACCAACAATTCTGTTTGATAATGTTATGATGAAAATCAAATGCGACATTATAATGTAAGCTATTTTAGCACCAAGGTACTAAAAATGACTTATGTTATTCCTCTTAACCCATTTGTTACTCCCTCCACCAGAACAAAGCTACTGATCACTGAGAAAGAGTCCGGTGAGATGACAATGGAGGATTATGTTTCCATTTGTGTGTAAAAGAGAATACATATCCTAGGGCAAATATCAGGGGAAATGGTCCAGAAAAAAATGAACAAGTAAGGATCTATAAATCAGTTAAGTGGGGCCTTGAAGAAGAAGGGGACATCTCTCCCTAGGAGAATGTTGCAGAGCACTGAACTTATCCTCTTCACAAATCCCATTTAAACTGACTATTTTAGAGGATTTGGGAGTAAGAAATAGGGGGAACAGTAGGAATAAGCTACCTTAATTTGTCTTTAATATGTGCAGTGGAAGGAGGTAACTTCTCCACCAGCAAGAACTTTCAAAGAAGAAAATGAAGAGAAGGTGTCTGTGGTTTAAATCTTATTTTTGCCAATATATATCTGCTCTCTGTCTTTTCTTTTCAGGGCCATTACTACCAAGTCTATAACAATAGACAAACCCAGTGCTTTAGAACCCAGTGCTAGGGACCCACTATTTTATCTTAAATGACATAGTGAGGTAGTCAAGAGAACTACTTTGAAGCTTCTTTTTCATCTGTAACTTTATTCTTTCATACATAATTTTTTTTTTAGACAAGATATTATATAAATCACACTTTAACGGGTTAGAAAATTAATTCCATTCTGTTAAAAACAACAACAACAAACTTTTTGTAGGATCCTTATAAATTAATGACATTTCCAAGCCTAGATAACCTATTTCTAGACTCAGAGTTCTTTGGGTTTCAGAGAGTTCATTGAAAAAAATTTTAGAGTGATAGAGATACAGATTTCTTAAGCTTAGAGATCATATAACTCAAAAACCTCACTTTATAAATGAGACAATTGAGCCCTGAGGAGATAAAATGAATTACCTAGTTTACAATACTTGTCCTCAGACTCCCAATCCAGATCTCTTCAGGTTACACTGAGTAAACAATTTCAGTTAAAACAAAATTCTTTACTAATTCTGTTTTCTATGCTTATAATGATCTCAGTTCCTCTCTCAAGAACTGTCTTTTAAGTTCTTCAACTTTTTAATCATGTTGTGAACCCAATAATGCCATACTAGTAGAGGTTTTCAGAATAGGTACCAGAAATTCTCTAGAATAATTGTAATAAAGGTAGAGAGGAAGTCAAGAGCCAGAAAAGTTATTTGAGAATATAACTGTGTTAGCATCTATCTTTGTAAGGGCATCTAACAGACTGTAAGGTAAAGATGACTTGGATGAAAGTGGATGGTAGCACTAGGAATGGAGGAAAATCCATTTATGTAACAATTCCATTGAGATCTATAATACTCACTTGAAAGTTCTTAAGGTTTTAGATTTAGAGAATACAAATTCTTTGAAACTCTTTCTCCCTCCAAAATACCGTAGTACATTTATTTGAATACTCTTGGGAATATGTAGGTATGTAAGGAAGCATACATCCACATACACACACATAGATACACATATGCATAGTAAAGCTAAATATAGATACTATATAATTCATAACATATTCAAAATGTATATATGCATATTCACAGCAAATATAAATATGTCTATATAATCATGTGTATTATATCATATATATATGCATGTGCATTTGTATTCTCCACCTGTATACATATGTTAATATACATGCCTATTTATGTATGTAAATATATACAATTCCAATTGACTTTATTGGCAAAAATTTACAATTCCAGTTGACTTTATTGGCAAATTACTTTGGGATTTGATCCAAGAAAAATAATTCAGAGGAGGTGACATTGATAAATTTATGAGTTGTTTTCATCACTATAGTTAATTGACAGAACATTATCTCAGTGAGGAGATTCTAGTGAAGAAACTTTCTTTCTTCAAGCTTTTTCCAGGGAAATCAGCATTTCTGCCCTTGGTGGGTAAAGGCTGGTGTTCAACTTTTGAGATGTGTTTGAAAAGCCTTCTGAATATGAATGACAATTTCCTGGGCCAGACTAGATGAGAGATGGAAGAGTGAGTGACAAAAATGGAAAGAACACTAAATTTGGAGTCAGAGAACTGGATTTAAATTCTGCCTCCACAATATATTGCCATTGAGACCTTGGATGAACCACTCTGGGCCACACTCTCCTTATCTTAAAAAAGGGGTTCATTCATAGATGATTGTTAAGATTCTTTCTAGCTCTAATCCCATGACTCAATTCCAAAGACAAATATTTTCCATGGGATTTGAAGAAGTTGTTATTGGTTTTTGTTGTTGTTTGTTTGTTTTACCCCATGGAATAGGTTTTTCTAAAGCCCTTCCAAATGAGAAGGCCTTCCATCTCCCCATTTTCTCTTTGTGTAGGGTCATAAATCTTCATGGATCCCCAAATACCCATGATCCTTCCCACAACTTTTGAGGCTCAGAGTATTGGTGTTGGGAGATGAGTACTTTCAGACAATCTTCCTCAGCATCCAGAAAACCAAATGCAAAAGGACAAGTAGGAAAGGGTTTGGAGGATGTGGTTGTAAAGGAAGAATCCTTTGTAAGTTTGCTGAAAACTTTCTTCTACTATTAAACTGTTTGGACATAAAGAAGAGATTCCAAATGAGACATACACATCCTTAAGTACAGCTCTAGATTTTACTTTATTTGAATGATCCTTAACACTATTTCATATCATTCCAAAAGTTTAAATTCGAAACCCAGCCAGCACAGCAGTGCTCTAGTCAGGTGGAAGTTTGAGGGGGAGGAGTCTGAACATCTCAGAATGTGTTCTGGAGACCAGGTAATATACTGTGGATCTTTAGGAAAACCATTCTTTGCAGGTTCCAGAGCTGAGGTTTTCAAAGAGTGCTCTTTGTAACAATTTGTAACTTCTTTGTAACTTCAAAGAGTGCTCATTTGTAACGTGCTCTCCTGGCAGTTACAATTACTAGTCTGTCCTAGACCCACCAGAGTACCTTTGACCACTGTCCTCTGCAGTGTGAGCTCTACCCGGCTCGCCTCCTCTGAGGCCTTCTAAGGTCTCTGGCCACAATCTCTTGAATCTATAGCTTAGTAACCGGTAGCGCACTCAAGAACAACCACATGTAATCTTAAAAGCCTTTATTATACCTACTCACATAATGCCCTAACTGATGCCCTGACTTGTTGGTTCCCTGGTGAACACCTGGTCAGAAGACCCATGTGTTCACTACCAAAATCCTTACCTCTTTCGGCTACCCATCTTGGCTTGGCCACCCAGGCTGGTGAGCCAGGGTGAACAGCTCTACATCATAGATGTAGAGCTAGAAGAGAACTTAAGGATAATCTATAACCTTCTCATTTTACAAATGAGAAAAATGAAGCTCAGAGAGCTCATATGATTTGTTCAAGGTCATATAGACAGTGAATGTCAGAAATATGATTTAAACTGAGGTCCTTTCTAGTCTTTGCTAGTAATACTAGCAAAGTATAGGTAGGACTATAAAATATGAAATTTACACTTATCATGCAATGAATTTACTCTTTTAGTCAGATGCCTATTTCTCTCTTAATTGGCCCCTTTCTTTCCAGACCGCCCAAACAAACAAATAAACAAAAACAACAATGCAAGATATGTAGAGAAAAAAAAAAATTGAGAAGCACATTATAAAAATACTTGACAGGTAGTGTCTGAAATAAAGAGCCACCTGCTGCTCAATATTGGTATTGCATTCACTTTTTCTATTACTAGTAACAGTAGATTTTCTGAGGCATTAGACAATATTCTAAATTTCCCATGCTTCCTGCACGCATCTCACAATAACAATTACATTCATTAACACCTTAAAAATTAAATTAATTAAATAATGTAAACACTTATAGCTATTAATGAATACATTGATTTTATTTGGATGTGTCATTGAAATAAGCACTTTATTGATTTATTTTTAATACACATTGCTTTATGAAACATGTTGGAAGAGAAAAATCAGAATAAAAGGGAAAAATCATGGGAAAGGAAAAAAAAAAACAAAAAAGAAGTGAACATAGAGTGTGTTGATCAGTGTGTTGATTTACATGAAATCTCCATAGTTCTTTTTCTGGGTAGAGATGGCATTTTCTATCCAAAGTCTATTGAGAATGCCTTGGATCACTGAACCACTGAGAAAAACCAAGTCTTTCATATTTGATCGATGCACAATGTTGCTGTTATTGTGTACAATGTATTCCTGGTTCTGCTTGTGTGACTTTGAGCAAGTTATTTAACACTGTTTGCTTTAGTTTCCCCATCTGTAAAATGAGCTAGAGAAGGCAATGGTGAACCCCTCTAGTGTCTCTGCTGAGAAAACCAAAATAAGGTCATGAATTAGACAGACAGAACCCAATTCAAAAAATATTCCAGGTTCTCTGATAAGTACTTCACAATTTAATCCTCTTGTTGCTGGGTTATAGGTACTATAATTATCCCCATTTAACAGTTGGAGAAACTGAGGCAAACAGAAGTTAAAGTATTTTGTCAAGGGTCACATAGCTAGTAAGTTTCAGAGGCCAAATTTGAATTTAGGTATCCTGAATCTAAGCAGTGCTTATTAACCTTTGTCTCCTTGTGATCTTTTTGTCCAAGAAATTTTATGCAATCTCGGGTTATTTAGGTTTATAAAATAGACATACAAATCAAACACTTACTGATAATAAATCATAAAGCATTAGCATTTATTAAAGATGCTCTAAGAAAGTTAACCGGGCCCCAGGAAAGGAGACAAGACTTGTAAAGAGACAATAAAGGGTTGGACCTTAATCTGTGGTTGCACTTATGGTGATTACTGAACTGAAATGAAGGCTATTTCCAGAGGCCCCAAGAAACTTCAAGAGAGAATATCACATTTTAGAGAGAATATTACACCCTCCTTGTACCATCTTAGTTTCTGGGAGGAAGATAAATATTGGATTCATAGTTTTAGCTTGGTTTTTAGAGCAGGGCTTCTTAAATTTTCCCTTCTTATAACCCTTTTTCACCTGAGAAATTTTCATGTGACTGCAGGTATACAGGTACATAAAATAAGCATGCAGATCAAACATTTACTGATAACTAAATCATAAAAATTTATTTTGAAACAATTCTTTGGTATACATGTAATTTTACTATTTATTAAAGACCAAAACAAATTTACATACTACTGAGATTAATGTGTTTGTTTATTTTTACATTAGGAATTAACTCTTGGCAGAGTATCTGATACTTCAGGATGAAGAACATCTTCAATGTTTTTCAGAGTTGATCAACATTTTGTTTGTACAATTGTCAATGTTGAGAACTCTGCTTTGCCTAAACATGTAGCACAAAATGGCAGAAGTATGTTTAGGGTCATTTCAGAAATTGTTGGAAATTCTGTCCTAATACCAAACCAAAATTCATTTAATGTTTTTTGTTTGTTTGTTTGTTTTTTAAGGAAACTGAAGTTTTAAAACTGTTGCTTGATTACTCAGCAAATTTTCTTAAATTTTTGATCTGATTTTTCTCTCATGCAGCATGATAATTGTGGAAATATGAATAGAAGAATTGCACATGTTTAACATGTGGGAGGGAGGGAGAAAATAATTAAAGCATAAGGTTTTGTAAGGGTAAATGTTGAAAACTATGCATATGTTTTGAAAATAAAAAGTTTATATATACATATATATAAACTTTTAATGGCAGTTGACATGCTTTTTATTTCAATTGAATATGGTTTGTGAACCGAACTTAGTTTTTTAAAATCAAAATTTGAACAGAAGTATTTCTGAAGCTATGTCTCCAGGCATCTCAGATGATATATATAAAGATATAACTTTTATGATTAAATGTTTGAGAAGGTTATTTTCTTTTTCTTTTTAGTCCAAATTTATTTTATTTTAAGAAACAGAATAAGAAAGAAAAAAATAAAAAAAATAGTAAAGCAATATGAAACAAAACAAAACAAAAGAGAACATTATCATGTGTCCAGCAGAACATCAGGGAGGATTCAAAATACAAAAAAACAAATACCAATTTAAGAAACTATTTGTGTGTGTGTGTGTGTGTGTGTGTATGTATATATATATATATATATATATACATATATATATGTGTGTGTGTTAGTAGGAGAAATTATATTCATGAGTGTCTGTCTTTACTTTCTTATAAATTGTTCTTTTGTTCTCTGCTGAACATCTTATTTACTTTATTCTTCCCCCACTTTCATCCTACCTCCCCCCAAGCAGGTTATAATTAAGAAAGAATATATTTATATATACATATGTAGATATATACATACATATACATACACACATATCTCTTTTATCCCCCTACCACTCCCAAGCAAGCTACAATTAAGAAAAGACATTTATTTATAGATATGTAGATATATGCATACATAGAAAGACTCTCACACACATAATCCCCACATATTATTTCTTTGGAAGAAATATAACCTTCTAGTCATTAAAAGTAAATAATTTCCTTCAAGACTCTTTTAATATCATTAATACCAACCAATAATGGGAATTTCCTTTAGCACAAAATCAAATGTGTATACACACACATACACACATGCATGCATGTACACAATCTGAACACACAGAGAGAACTTATTTATTTATTTATTTAAAAAAAAAAGATTTTTAATTAAATGCACAATGAGCAAGGGTAGCTAGGTGCATAGAGTGCTCGGCCTGGAGTCCAGAAGACTGCTCTTTTTGTCTTTCTTTTTGTTTTTTTAATAATAGCTTTTTAATTTTCAAAATAGATGCAAAGATAGTTTTCAACATTCACCCTTGCAAAACCTTGCATTCCAAACTTTTCTCCTTTTATATGAACAGACAATTTTTAGATGAAGAAATTAAAAATAATTTCTAGTCATATGAAAAGGTGTTCCAAATCATTGTTGATCAGAGAAATGCAAATTAAGACAACTCTGAGATACCACTATATACCTGTCAGATTGGCTAAGATGACAGGAAAAGATAATGACTAATGTTAGAAAGGATGTGGGAAAACTGGGACACTGGTGCATTGTTGGTGGAGTTGTGAATGGATCCAACCATTCCGGAGAGCAATTTGGAACTATGCTCAAAAAGTTATCAAACTGTGTATACCCTTTGATCCAGCAGTGCTACTACTGGGCTTATATCCCAAAGTGATATTAAAGAAGGGAAAGAGATTTGTATGTGCCAAAATGTTTGTGGCAGCCCTCTTTGTGGTGGCTAGAAACTGGAAATTGAAGGGATGCCCATCAATTGGAGAATGGCTGAATAAATTGTAGTATATGAATGTTTTAGAATATTATTGTTCTATAAGAAATAGACATGACCAGCAGGATGAATACAGAGAGGCTTGGAGAGACAAATATGAACTGATGCTAAGTGAAATGAGCAAAACCAGGAGATCATGATACACTTCAACAACAATACTACATGATGATCAATTCTGATGGACATGGCTTTCTTCAACAATGAGAGGATCCAAATCAGTTCTAATTGATCTGTAATGAACAGAACCAGCTACACCCAGAGAAAGAACACTGGGAAATGAGTATGGACCACAACATAACATTTCCACTCTTTCTATTACTGTTTGCTTGCATTTTTTTTCTTCTCAGGTTATTTTTACGTTCTTTCTAAATCTGATCTTTCCTTGCAACAAGATAACTGTACAAATATATATATATGTATATATATATTGTATTTAACATATACTTTAACATATTTAACATGTATGGGACTACCTGTCATCTAGGGAAGAGGGTGGGGGGAAGGAGGGGAAAAGTTGGAACAGAAGGTTTTGCCAAGGGTTAATGTTAAAAAATTACCCATGCATATGTTTTGCATATAAAAAGCTATAATAAAAAATAAAATTAAAAAAATTTTCTCCTTCCTTTCCTCCCATTCCCTCCCATAGATAGCAAGCAATCCAATATATGTAAAAAGTGCCATTCTTCTATACATATTTCCACATTTATCATGCTGCACAAGAAAAATAAGATCAAAAAGAAAAAAAAATGAGAAAGAAAAAAGAGGCAAGCAAACAACAATAAAAAGGTTTAAATACTATATTGTAATCCACATTCAGTCCTGACAGTTCTCTCTCTGGGTGCAGATGGCTCTCTCCATCACAAAATAATGGAATTGGTCTGAATCATCTCATTGTTGAAAAGAACCACATCGATCAGAATTGATCATCACATAATTTTCTTGTTGTTGTGTACAATGTTTTCTTGGTTCGATCAATTCATGTAAGTACCTCCAAGCCTCTCTAAAATCATCCTGGATGCTGATCATTTCTTATGGAACAATTATATTCCATTACATTCATATACTGTAAGTTATTCAGTCATCCCCCAACTGATGGGCATCCAGTCAATTTCCAGTTCTTGCTGCTACAAAAAGGTTGCTACAAACATTTTTGCACATGTAGGTCCTATTCCCTTTTTATGGTCACAGAGAGAACTTTCAATCCAAGAATATTTATTGTTCTTTTCTGACCCTACATTTAAAAATTTCTTTTCCTGACTCTACATTCTGTCAATGATTACCAAGAAATGCAGCCTCTTTGTGCAGATGACTATTGGCAGCAGAGAAACAGAATGAGACAGACACCCTCCCTTCCCCTCCCCCCACACAGAAAGAGAATACCATGAATGTTGTGCAGGAGAGAGAAGAGGAAATTGAATTATTTTGACTTCTATTATTTTGAAACTTTTTACCCAGGGTGCTTCTGTGTTAGGGAAAACAGTTAAATACCTGCATGGGATTTCTAGACTCTCCTTCCTTCTCCCCCCCAAAAAAAGATTTTAATTTCTTTGGTCTTATACCATTCTAATTGGGCTATCCTCCATCTCTCAAGAACATTGAAGGAAAAGGACTTTCTATACTTTTCTTCTCTTGGCAGAAAGGTAACCTAAAGAAATGGGTAAGTGTGAATAACTACAAGGCAAAAGCACTTTATATTTTATTTTCAGGTTTTTGGGTTTGGCAAAAAGGATAGGTCAAAAGGCCATCCTATGAGTGCAGGCTATTTCAATGAAACGAGGTGAAAATTTAAGTGATACAGTATTTGAGATTCTTGCAGGTTAGTTCTAAAGAAATAATGAGAACATCATTACATGGCACCTGATACTAACTTTTCCATTTCCTGCCTTAATTTCCAGTTTCTACAAAATGAGACAGACTAAATCTCTAACACTAAGAACTGTTCCAACTCCAAATCCATGATCTTATGATGCCATAGTTATGATGAGACAGAATAGCATAGTGGAATAAGCACTGAACTTGGAGTAAGAGGATCTGGATTCAAATCTAACTTTTGCTATTTATTATATATGTATGAGGAGCTTGGACTTATTTAGTCATTCAGTTCTATCTGACTCTGTAACTATGAGCTGCACTATCCATGGGGTTTTCTTAGCAAAGATACTGGAATGCATTTGTATTTCCTTATACAATGGATTAAGGCAAACAGAATTAAATGACATGCTCCTGAGCAAGTGAGTATCTGAGTCTGCATTTGATCTCACAGCTCTTTCTGACTCCAGGCCTAGTATTCTATCTAGTGAGCCACCTAGCTGCCTCTAATATATGATTCTATGAGGATTATTATACATTAACTCCTCTTACTATTTATGACAACATTGTTAACTATATTGTGGGGTTGTGTCTTTTATATTGGAAGAGCTTAACTATTCCTTTTATAGTTTATTTAAAAATTAATTTTTTGTATAGTATTGTAGTATAGAGTATAAAATTAATTTTAATGTTAATCTATTTTTTTCCAGTTTCCTATTTTCAACATTCATTTTGTAAGATTTTGAGTCCATTTTTCCCCTTTCACTCCTTTATTTATTGAGGCAATTGGAGTTAAGTGACTTGCCTAGGACCACACAGCCAGAAAATATTAAGTGCCTGAGGTCAAATTTGAACTAAGGTCCTCCTGACTTCAGTGCTGGTGTGGCTGTGGAATTTGCAAGACAGCTAGTGGCCTAAAGGTTCACTGTCTGAACTTTGGACGCAGGGAAAGGAGATTGAAGTGTCTTTAGAGGGTGCTGCCAGATACTCTGGGGGGGCCCAGTAATTATGCTAATTGATGGACCTGAAAGGAATACAAGAAAGGAAGAAAGAGAGAAATGAAGGAAAGAAGAAGAGAAAGAAAGAAAGGGAAGGAGGGAGGGAGAGAGAGGGGGAGGAAGGGAGAAAAGAAGGGAGAGAAGGAGAAAGGAAGGAAAGAAAGAAAAAAGAAAAAAATTAAGGAAGGCAGGAAGGAGGAAAGAAAGAAAGAAAATAAGAAAGAAAGAAGGAAAGAGAAAAAGAATGAAAGAAAGGAAAAAGAGAAGGAAATAATGAACCAGAAAGAAAGAAAGGAAATAAGAAAAGAAATGAGGGAAGCTCAGAAGTTCACATGTAGCATGAGATGGATCATACTAGTAGTACTTTGGCATTACTTTGGCAGCTCAAAAGGAAAACAAGACAGCCACTAGTCAATAAAATTATATGTACTCAGAAATGACATCTTTGAATATAAATTTAATTAGATTTTTCTACAAGAAAATGAACAAAATTAAAAGAAATGTCTACTTCTAGCAATTAGCTATAATAATGTATAAGAATACTTGAGAGTACAAAGAAACTCACAAAATACAAAAGACATAATTTATCAATTCTCTTAATGAGGGGAGAAAGAAGGGAAGGAGGAAGAAAGAGAATTTGAAATTCAAAAATTTTGAAAAGAATGTTAAAAAAATTTTCATTTAGTTAGGAAAAAATAAAATGTTAAAAATATATAAAAATATAAATTATATATGGTAGAGACAATTAACTTCAGCTAACAAGACATCTGCACAAATAGATGACAAAGATAATTAACTACAAAAAAAATCCAATGGAAAAGGATAAAAGATACAGGATATTTCTTTAGATATATAATTCTAGATAATTCTCTTATTCAGCAAAATTCATCAATCCCATAATTATTTCAAAAACAAGTCAGAGTTTCTTAGGTTCCAAATTAGTTAAACTCCATTTCACTATTACATAAGGTTATTATGATAATGGAAGGAGATAACCTAAGGAAAATGCTCTGCAGACCCTCATAAGTTAACTAGCCTAATAGCAGGGCAGCTAGAGCACCTAGCCTGGAGTTAGAAAGACCTGAGTTCAAATTTGAACTTGGGATATTTATTACCTATGTGACTCTGATAAAGTCACTTCACCCCATTTATCCCAGTTCCTCATCTGTAAAATGAGTTGGAGAAGGAAATGGCAAACTCCTCCAGTGTCTTTGCCAGGAAAACCCAAATAGAGTCACAAAGTATTAGACATCATTAAAAGCAACAATAGTCCAACATTAATGTTGTCAAATCCCAAAGAAGTTGGATGAATTTCCCAATTTCATCCAGTAGAGTTAACAAACTGTAGTCTTTATTCATTTCATTTCCCTTCTCAGGTAAATTCAGTCACTGTAGATCTTCATTGTTTGGAAGTTGAGATGGTTATATATACATTATACCCTCAGACTCAGTTTGGAAATGCACTTCCTAATTGTAATTAGGCATTCCATCTCTTTACTTTCCTCTGAAGCAAGGTAGGGTTAAAATGATATCTAACTTTGGCCACTACTCAAGCTATTAATATTCAGTATACATGCTTGCAACAGGAAGACAAGTAGTAAATTGATTGAATATGTTTGATTTAACACCAGAAGACAGAACTAAGAACAAAAGGTAGAAATTGGGGGGAAAAGGGGCAGATTTTAGCTCAATATTAAGAAAAAAATTCCCATTAATAAGAACTGCTCACAAGTGGAATAAGTCACCAATAGTGAATGCTCCATCCTTAGGGTTCCCCATTTGCTTTGGGACCCCTTGTCATTGCTTGTGAGAATTGGATGGGGGTTTAGTTTCCACAGTTATGAAAATTAAATGGGAGATGTAAAACAAATTAGACATTTGAAACCCACAAGGACATCAAAGAAAATAATCAGGAGTACTTGGCTTAGATTTGAAAAAAACTCTTTGAACTTTGTTCCCTTACACTGTTCTTCCCCCATAAGAATGTAAGCTTCTTGGGGGCAGGGACTAGCTATGTGAAAGGGTGGAGATTCACATTCTGTAATTTCTGTAACACCTAATTAATGGGAGAAGGAGAAGGGACTTGCACTTCAGGATAAGAAATTTCAAAAATGTAGCTACATAGGCACTCATTCTCCCAAGAATGTTAAGTAAATCATTCCTATATTCATCAGAGTCAGTGGAGTTCTTGGTAAAATATTTTGTTTCTTACTATGTGGGACAGGACCATCTGAATTTAGTAATGTAGAGATAAGTTCTGATAGAGAGGTAAAAAGGAATTTCTTTCTCATGTCCTTCTCAGCACCCAGAAGTCTGCACATAGGGAGTATAAAAGAATTCAGCTGAAACACGACTTTTAACCCTAATGCAAAAGCTCCCCTCCTAACTCTGTGTCCTCTCATCCCATTGACTGGGAATTGAAAAGTACAATCTAGAGGGGAAAACTCTTCTCCAGAAACTAGAGTGGAAAAATACAGAATGCCACAAGGGCCCCAGTTATCTTGATGAGATAATCTGAGCTTAATATTAGGCAAAAACCAGGATCTTGTAGTTTAGCTATCAGGGTGCTGCAAAAAAACAGTTTGTTTCAAAGAATAGAATGTGCTGACAATCAGCAAACATGGGGGGTAGGGATGACATAGGACATGTAGTTTGTAGTTACTAAAGGGATTTCACTTATTCCTATCTCACTCATTACCTTCTAGAGGTACAGTTTGGACAAAATGGTCTCTGATAAAAGTAAAACAAAATTAGTTACATTGGAAATTATGGGTTCTTTCTTTACTATGTGTACATGTCACAAAGGTTTTGTTTTTCTCCTTTTTTTTCCCTAGAGGAAGATGAGGAATGGAGAAAAAAATAAATGTTTGTTATTTGAAAAAAATGAAATGAGTTACCCAAATTACATTTCAAATCTCTTTTGTCTAAGACCTTATTTCTGAAGAAATAAAAAAGAAAACCAAATGTTACTCATCCAGCAGTGCCAAGCTTATCAAATTCACTGTTGTTATTCACTCATTTCAGCCATATTTGGCACTTTGTAATCATGTTGGCATTCAAAGGAAACCTCACAAAATTCGGGATTCCAGACCAGTGTCGCAAGGTATGTCAAAGAATTTGCAGACTCAGACCCATCTCCAAGTCAAGGGGTAAAATTTTTATTATAATTGTAATGCTAATTAAAGTGGGTTTAGCAAAGAACTAGAAGCAAGAAGATACATTTATAGGATAAAGATTGAAAGTTCAGGTGCTTCATGTCAATGATATACTAATTCTATGACTTAGAGGAAGAATTGAAGAGTTGTCTTAGTGTTGGAGTTGAGGATGTACTCCATTTTTTAATTCTATGGAGGATGCATTTCATTATTGAGTTCTGTGGTTTAATATTGTCTTAGAATTTAGTGCAGAAATTCAGTACAGAATAAAGGAAGCAAAATGAATAGAGAGTTGGTCTCTGTGTGGAGGTTTTGTCTCCCACACACTGCTGGTTAGGTCTCACTGGACTAGTCATTTAATTGCTCAACATTCTTTGCAGCTCTCTAAGGCTATAAATAGCAGCAAATTTGTTGATCTTCATTGATAAAGTTTTCTCACATGTGAGTTCTCAATCCTAAAAACAATAAAGATCCAAATCTTATCTCATTTGAAATGTCCTTGTATTTTAAGAGTGTTTTTACACTCTCAAGAATGCCTCCCTGCAGTGTAAAGGACAGCCTTAATTCTGAAAAGCAAAGGCAGAAGAATAGAAGCCAGAACGGGTTTGAACAGGCTTCCTGTGTGATCCTAGGAAAAGCATGGAAAGGTTTGTGATCACCAGGTTGGCCACTAGATGATGAGTTATTTGGTCATTATACTTCAGGAAACATTCTTTGGAAACATATCCCTTTTGCTGTCACAGCAATAGTGCAGGGATAGTAGAAAAGGATATAGTTGATACTAGGATTCATTTTCTTGAGTGTAAAAGACATAATCTTAAAGGGTTACATGAGAATAAATACAATTTTTCTTAAGATGCTAAATAGTATCTAACTAAAATCAAGAGCAAATTGTTATAGCTATCATTCACATTTCTTCAACCAAAGTAACTCCCTAAAAACAAAAATATGGAAGCCAGAATGCATTTCTTGCACTATAGATACAATAATAATGTTTTTTAATCATTTTAGTCCCATCTGACTCTTCAAGACCCATTTGGGATTTCTTTGGCAAAGATACTGGAGTGATTTGCCATTTCCTTCTCTAGCTCATTGTACAGATGAAAAAGCTGAGGCAACCAACGTTAAAGGACTTGCCCAGGATCATATAGTTCGTAAGTATCTGAGGCCAGATTTGAACTTAGGAGTTTTTCTGACTGCAGGCTTGGTACTCTAAATATTATGCTCACTAACTGCCCCACTTTAATACTACACAACCTGAGATTCCAGTCATATAAATTGCTACCTATCTAAAGATGAAGAAATGATTAACTCAGAGTACAGATTGAAGTATATTTGTGTAAGAAACAAAATATCTTATCAAGAACTTTATTGATTTACTGAAGAATGCAAGAAAGATTTATTTTATATTCTTATAAGAATGAGTACCTAGATGACTAAACACAACTTTGAAACTCCAAAGGCTGAATTTTATTTCCTGTTCTAAAGCACAAATCACCCCCCCATTCTCCATTGTTATGCCACAGTTCTCTTTTATTGTCCTGACTCAGTTTCCCTAATTATCCTGACTCAATCCTGCCTCGGTTTCCCTGCTTCTCCATTCTGCAAAACCTCCCCTCTCTCTTTACCAGAATACCTGAAAAGGATAAAACATCTTATGTTTTTAAATATCTACTAGATATTTAATTAGATAATAGATAATTTATTATTAATAGACAATAGTTTATTAGATAATAGATAAGCTATTAGAATATCAGATACTATCTTATCCAGATGCCTCTCCCCATGTCCGGGGTACCTCTCCCTGATTATGTCATTCCATCTCCGGTAGCTCACCTCACCCTGTCAGAGTTCCATTCCCCTATCTCAGTATCCTGACTCCGCCCCTGCCTCAGTCTACCCCGAGTCTGAACCACATGTATACATGTCATTGAGAACTCTGATTGTTTGCTAGATTCTTGGAGACAGTCTCATTCAGCCCTGCAACCAAACCATGGATCCATTTGATTTTCCAGTATATCTCTCCATTTAACAAATTATTAAATACTTTCTAATCTCTATCTTGTTCAGTTTCTCCGGCATTACACCATTAGTTGAATGTTACAGAAGTTACATGACATGAATCTTCACTCCTCATTACATAGCCAGTCCTTGCTTCAAAGGAACCATAATTGAGGAGGGCTAAGGACAAAAAAACAAAATATTTTTTTCAAATCTCAGGGCACCACCCCTGATTACAAAAGTCATTCCCTGCCCCAAAGGAGCTTACATTCTTTTGGGGCAAGATAACTAATCTCCACCCTTGATTATTCTTTGATATCCTGTGGGTTTCAATTTTCTAATTTGTTTCGTTTCTCCAGTTTAATTTTCATAACTGTGGAAACCAAATCAATGTCTCTCCATTTTTCACATTTCCTTTCTTTATTTTTCTTGCTCCCCCCTCCCCCTAGAACATGGCTATTATGGAATTGTGTTATATATGACTATATATATAATGGATATCACATTTCTTGCTTTCTCAATACGTGGAGCAGGGGTGAATTTGGGAGAGAATTTGGAACTCAAAATAAAAAGTTTTTCTAAAAAACTTTCAATAGTATTTTATTCTCCCAAAATACATGTAAAGATAATTTTCAATATTCATTTTGTAATGCTGGAGAAACTGAGCAAGATAGAGATTAGAGAGTATTTAATATTTTATGTGAAAGGGAGAGATTTACTGGGACCAAATGGATCCAGGGTTTGGTTCCACGGCTGAATATCCAGCAAACAATGTGAATTCTTAATGACATATGTACACATGGCTCAGATACAGGGGGTAGACTGAGGCAGGGGTGGAGTCAGGGTGAGTCCTCTATCAGAGATCTTCAGGTGAAGACTATACTTTATGACCTCTGAAGTTGATTATAAGAGATGGGGGCAGGAAATTATACTTAGGTTTCTAAGTCCAGTTCTACCAAATTAGATGATTGAAATTCTCAGTTCTTGGTTCTCAAATTATATGATTATTATATTATACCTAAATATATCATTTATATGAAAAGTATAGTGCATTTCCAGCAGGCATCAGGACAGCCTCCTCTCCCAACTCTGTCTCAGGGGCAGGCATTCTATGCCTTTACTTTATCCTAAGAGCTTTAGAGCATAGGTCAAAAAATAAAAAGGGAAAGGAGGAAAGAAATAAGCATTTATTGATCAATTTCCATGTGATGAGATTATGAATGGTGTTTTGGACCAAGAAAAATGAAAAAAAATTCACTCCCCGTTTCTGGACACTACTTAACAAGTGTCCCAGTATTTGGCCCCTAAAATTTCAGCGTGGGTCTGATAGAGTGGGGAATGATGAGATGCTGAAAGCTGTTTTGGACAAAGAGAAATTAAAGAACTGATTCCCAAGGCAAGCAGGCAGAAGGCTTTGTTTGATATAGATCAGTTTAGCTTCATGGTACCACCCTTTAGGGAGGTGATTCTGTCTGAAATTCAAATTATGTCAAATTTCTGAGATCCTCCCTCTGTAGAAAACCCAGTTAGGTCCCTGAAATGAAAGTTTTCCTTTAAAATCTACTTATGGGCCATCCCGTGGCTGCTGCCTTTCTTTGAATCAGTCTACTATGGCACTCTGCCTCATGGTATCTTTCCCCTCCACCTTCCCCCATGCCATGTGACATCTCCCCTAATTCCACTATGCTTCTCAACCCCACTTCTCTTCCTTATAGCTAACTAGTGCTTTCAGGATTTGGCCTGATAGCTAAGGACATGCCCAACCTCATGGGGTACTCCTTTTCTACTGGGTAATTGTGAATTCCACTGAGGAACTTGTCTTTCATATGCTCTCCCACCTCTACTTCATATTTACCATTCCTGGTGTCTATTGTATCCCTTCATTTTGTCTGTAACCCCTTCTCCTAAACAAATCTACCTTTTGCCAAAGAGAATGGCCATTGTGACATGACCGAACTCCAACTTTTGATGCCTACCATCATCTGGTGTCTACATCACTAACATCATTTTCATCCTCAAACCACATCATTTGGTGCCAAACCACACAACATAGATCACATCACATGTGCCTGCACAATGCTAAATATTTTACAATATAATCTCATTTTATTCTCACAACAATTCTGGGAGTTAGAGCTGTTTTAATGTCCATTTTACAATTGTAGAAACTGAGGCAGGCATAGGTTAAGTGACTTGCCCTTGGCCCCACAGCTAGTAAATGTCTGTGGCTGGATTTGGATCTTGGTGTTCATGACTTCAATCCTATCACTCCAGTGCACTACTTGCCTTTGGATTAGGAGAGGAACAGTGGCAAAAGACATTGTCCAATTAGTATAATAGGCATGATCAAGTTCAAGGAGTTACTGATGTTACTGATCTTATAAACTACTATATCATCCAGGAATAAGTTGCATTAGACCTTTTGACAAAGAGGTGATAACCTCAATAATTACATGCATTTTCAGGTATAGGCATTGTGGGAATTTGTTTTGCTCAACTATTTATGTTTATTACAAGGACTTAGTATTTTACTTCTAATCAGGAAGGACAAAGAGTTTAGGGATATAATAGCAAAAAAAGCAAAAAAAGAAAGAAGAAAAGAAGAAAGAAAATATTATCACTGAGGCATTTGTTTTTAGTACAAAGAAGAGAGAAGAACAGAAAGAAGCATCAATAAGCACAACAGCTTTGAAAGCTACAGATTTTTAAAAAATGAAATTTACTGATGGCACTAGGGATATGAGTGGCAAAGATGACAGACAACCAAAGGTATTTGACTCCATACACAAACACACACACACACACACACACACACACACACACACACACACATACATCTGTGTATGGCAGATTTCCTTAATTCTGACTCCATTGAAATTCTGGAGTAAGATTTTTGGGGGAGTTGTTGTTTTTCAAAGTACAGTAAAAAAACAAAAACAAAAACAAAAACAAAAAACCTAAGTCCTTCCATGTTGAACTGTCCAGGCAAGGAAGTCATAGCATCATATATTACAGCCATTAAAAACAAACAAAAAAATAAATAAAATAGAATTAAAAAAAAAACCTCAACCTTAGCAATGATCTAGTCTGGGGCTGTATTGTTGTGTTTAAAGGGTTGAGGGTAAGGTGGGGTGAAAACAAGAAATGTATGCATGACACACTTTTAAGTTTATCTGTGCAAATATTTTCTTAAAACAACAAATCAAACACTGATTTGTAGCATTTGCCTGAATGCTTACTCAGAGAATTTGAACAATTGGCTCTCCCAAGCCTCATTCAGTTAGACTCCCTGATCAAGTTCCATTTATTTTATAAATGAGGAAATTGAACCCCAGGGAAATTAAATGCCTTGCTCAAAGCTAAAAATAGACATTAAGTCAGCAATGAGATATGAACTCAATCCCTCAAGCTACCAAGTCCAGTCTTATTCTAGGGGACCACATAGATTCTTTTGTACCAAGAATGGTTTCTTTTGGAAAAGAGAAAATATTTGCTGTTGGCATCCTCTGGTGGCCAAATTGTATCAGAACGCAAAGTTATTTCCTCTTCCCCCCTCCCTACTCCCACCTTGGAGAAATCACAGGAGAGAGAGATCTTCTGATCTAGCCTCTCAGTGACCAATTGAGAATAACGGCTATCAGTCTCAAGCCCAAAGAATCTTAAAGAGTTGCTTGACCCCATAGAGCTGTGGATAGAATTTCAGGGTGAGAGATTTAGGCTCAATTATAATCATTTGAGTTGTGCAGCCATGGAATGGACCACTTCGGGGAAGGAATGATTTCTCTGTCCTTGCAGCAATTTGTTATTGTTATTTGTCCTTTGTTCAGGAAGAGAATTATAACATCAAGGAAGTGATGCCATGACATGCAAGCGAATTGGATTTAAGTGAGGGAGAACTGTGCAAGGTTCTCCAGAGCCTTCTGGGTCCAGTGGCCAGATATAGATCACAACAAATGAAGGTGGTGATTAAGGCTAGGTAGTAATTGAGGCAAGACTCTATTCTTGCACCTAGCCCCCTCTCCCCCAAATCTAAATAAATAAATTAATGAATCTGAGAAGTTTAAGACTTGGGGTTTCTGGCCAAAGAAGAAAATTCAGTAAACTCAGTCTGTCAATCTGTACCCAAACAATAATTAAATGGGCTTACCCTGGGACCTATTGTTGGCCAGTCAGTGGAAGGCTTAGAGATGAGGGCTTAAAGTAATAGCCAAATAGCTCCATTTGAACCAGAACGGGCTTTTTCAAATCCTGGTCGTCTAGAATTCAAAAAGTCATAAAACAACTTCCTTTCAAATTTTCCCCTCAGACACTTACCAACTGTATGATCAGTTTCCTCATATACAAAATGATTTGGAGATTGGCCAATCATTCCAGTATTTTTGCCAATAACAACAACAACAACAACAACAAACCCAAATGAGGTCACGGTCAGAAATAATTGAACATTTATAATTTTTTCCTCAGAAAAATATAATCTATCATCGAATTTTACTACAAATTAAAATCAGATTTGTTAAACAGTGGAAAAAATCCCAAATTGAAAATAAATTTTATATCATACCTTAAAAACCAATTTGAGATTAAAATAGAAAGGGAAAAACTTGCAACTTTTGAAATGACTGTGCCAAAGACAAGTAAATTCACTAATGGATTGATTTGGTTTTGTTCTGTTTTGTTTTGTTTTTCATCTCTGAATTAACATTCTGTCTTTAAGAGACCAGACTATTTAGGTCTCCTCATCCTCAATGTCACTCTGTTTTAGGAAGATACTTCTTGCTTGTTCTCTCTTCACCCTTAGTTATACTGGTATCCCTAGGTGTTTAGTCTATAGACCTGACTCTGAAAGAAAAAAGAAAGAAACAGGCCCTGGAAAGCTCAGCTTTACATAGCTAACATTGGACCAATCTTCCATCTCAATTCAAACATATATTCACTTATCTTTTTCTCTAAGAAGAGGCTGGGAGTCCACTTGTCAGAGATACAGCAGAGAAGACTGTTGTTTGTATATAGTTTAGGCCAAGTGGCTTCTGAGAGCCCATCCAACCACATGATTTTCCAGTTTTGTGACTGAATTTAGGAAGAGCCAGGTGTTTCTAGAACTAGCTAACCTATTCGATGTTCAATAAAATACTTTAGAGAGGCAAAGTAACTTCCTTGTATCTTAGGATTTGGAGTTTAAGGATAGAAGGTGGGATGGCTCAGCGGGGGTAGCATAATAACCCTGAGAAGCCAGAGGGCCTGGGAATCAAGCCCCAGGGGGATTTTGGGGACTCGGCTTTAAGAGAGCCAAGATAAACTATAACCTAATCAGGTGACAAAAGATGGAGACTGTGAAGGACTAGAATTTATTGAAGTGCTCATTATGGGCTAGGCACTATGCAGAATGCTTTACAATTCTTATCTCATTTGATCATCTTAATAACCATGGGGGGTAGATGTCTTTATCCCAGTTTTATAGATAAGAAAACTGACACTGAGAGGATTTTAGTGATAGATCACAGAACCCTGAAGTTATATTTAAACTCAAGTCTTCCAAGATTGCTCCTGTTATTTCATGTTTTTAGAGACTCCCAAGAAAGTAAACTTTTCCTGCCAATCTAGTCAATACAGTTTATAGAATTTAGTATCTCAGAGAGGAGCTTTGGACCCTGTGACTTGTTCAATGTTCACATGATCAGTCAGGGTCAGAACGGAATTTTGTTTTGCCTCAGTTCCCCTGAATTGTTCTGTGTCAGTTTCCCTAAATTGTTCTGCCTCAGTTTCCTTGAATTGTTCTGGCTCAGTCCTGGCTATTGGGACTGAGATAATTAGGGCTGGGAGTCCTGACTACTAGCATTCTAAAGAGTCATAAAATGCAGATGGTTTATCTCAAGATAGGTGGGTACTTCTTCTCTTACTGACATCCGGGCTCCTAGCCTCCCAGCTTATCAGAATTTATGATCCTTTCTTATCAAAACCAAATTTATGGTCTGTTCCTGTTAAGTTCCCACTCAACAGTGCTCTGCCTCATCTTGCCTTTGTGTCCCTTATTGCTGAAGCTTTATAATAATTCCTCAAATTCCTTGTTCCCAGCTAGATACTTTGAAACAATAGTCCAATCCAACTAACTAGTCAAGCTCTCCATAATAAAATATTAAAAAATTTCTAATCTCCATCTTTCCTCAGTTTCTCCAGCATTACAATTTAAAGCTAGCCCTTCTTGTCTTCAATGCCAGCTTTCCTTCCATTACTCTACACTACCCAGCCCATGCTGAGGTTCTTTAGGTGTAAATAAATAATTCAGGAAGATTATTTGAGCCAGAAGGTCCACACCAGCAGAGAGTGATCACTAGCTTTTGGAAGGTAAACCAAAAGGGGAATTCAGGTTAGGTCTGTGAGGTTAAGCTTAAAAGTGCTTGTTTTAATGATATACCCAAACAAATTAATACAACTATCAGTTAATATAGTTATTAATGTGATATTAATGAATATAATTCTAATGTGAAATGTGTGTAGAAGGCATAGGAAATTTAGAGTATTGCCATAGGGGGTCGCAAAACCTATATTGATAGTAGTAATGAAATAAGTGAGTACAATACCACTATTGAGCAGAAGGAGGCTCTTTTATTCCAAACATTAACTAAGTGATCCTGTCAAGTATTTTTATAAAGTTTTTTCCAAACTTTTTTTTTTTTCTTCCCTTATAGACACAACATTACTCTTTGTCTGGAAAAATGGGGCCAACTAAGAGAAAAATGGGCATTTAATTAAAAGTGTTAATTTATGGTAATGTAAGTATAAATTCCATATATTTACAATCCCACCTAGTACCCATTAGAAAGGACTAGAAAGGTTTAAATCACATTTCTGACATTTACTGTCTATGTGACCTGAACAAATCACATGAGCTCTCTGAACCTCATTATTCTGAGTTATAAAGTAAGAAGGTTAGACTAGATTATTCTTAAGTTCTCTTCTAGCTCTACATCTATGACCCTATGATTTTGAGCCCACACTCTTTGAAAACCTCAGCTCTGGAACCTGCAAAGAATGGTTTTCCTAAAAATCCACAGTATATTACCTGATCTCCAGAACACACTGAAAATGTTCAGACTTCTCTACCTCAAACTTCCACCTGACTATGGTATTACTGTGCTGGCTGGGCTCTAAATTTAAGCTCTATGATATGAAGTAGTGTTAAAGATTATTCAAATAAAATCTATAACTGTACTCCCAAATGTGTATAACTCAATTGGGATCTCCTTTTTAGGTTCCAATAGTGAACATAGTAGAGGAAAGTTTTCAGCAAACCTGCAAAGTGTACTTATCATATCCCTCAAACTCTTTCCCACTTGTCCTTTTGACATTTGATTTTCTGGGTTCTAGGGAGACAGTCCCAAAGTACTCATCTCTCAACATAAATGCTCTCATTCTTAAAGGTTGTGGGAAAGATCATGGGGAAGGATCATGGGTATTTTGGGACCCATATGGATTTATAACTTTACATAAGAGAAAATGGGGAGCATTCTGAGAAATCAATCTCATCTTCTCACCAAGCCAGCAGGAGTTACAGGAATAGCCAATCTAGCCCATCTCAGGGCCCTCAGTTACTTGAGTCTCCAAAGCACTAATTTCAGACAGTTTCGTCACTCGGTCATAGACATCCTGTGATATCTATTATGGAAGTAGCTGAGGCTAGTGGATCACTTTATCTTGTTAGTTTAAGCTTCAGTGGGAGAACATTAAAGTTGACAATTTATCCTTTACAGATCTAGTGAGTAAAGTCCTCCTCTAATGTCTCATCTGGATGTGTATATGATCTTAAATTCAAGTTTATGGAAGGCCCCCTCCTTTGGAAAGCCTTTGTGAAAAACCTATTCCAAGGAGTAAAAAGCAAAACAAAACAAAACAACTTCTTCAAATCCCATAGTAAAGTTTTCAGTCTCTGAAATTGAGTCATGGGATTTTGAGTTGGAAAGGACCTTAATGATCATCTATGAATTCCCTTCTTTCAGATAAGGAGAGTGTGACTCAGAGTGGTTCATTATTGTAGAGGCAGAATTTAAAGCCAGTTCCTCCGACTCCAAATTCAGTGTTCTTTCCATTTTGTCAATCTCTCCTTCACCCCCTCATCCTACCACCACTCTGGCCCAGGAAGCTGTCATTCAAATTCTGAAGACTTTACAATCTCATCTCAGAGTTTGAACTCCAGCCATTAACCATGAAGGGCAAAAATGCTGCTTTCCCTCTAGAAAGCTTGAAGAAAGGAACTTTCTTCACTAGGATATCCCCATATAGCTGATTTTCTGTCAATTAATTATAGGGCTGGAAGCAATTCATAAATTTACCAATGTCATCTCCTCTGAGTTGTTTTTCTTGGATCAAATCCCAATGTAATTTACCAATAAAGTCAACTGGAATTGCATGTGTGTGTGTGTGTATATACATACATACATATATGCATGTGTGTATATATATACACATATGTACAGGTAAATTACACACATATACATGCATATATGTATATATATAATAAACTTCATGTACATACATGATTATATAGACATATTTATATTTATTGTGAATATGCATTTATACATATTGAATATATGTTATAGATTATATAGTTATATTACTTAGCTTTATTATGTATATGCATATCTTAATTACCTCTATATGTGTCTATGCATGTGTATATGTATGCATGCATCTATACATACCTACATATTCCCAAGAGTATTCAAACAAATATACTATAGGGTTTCAAAGGGAGGCAGGGTTTGAATGCATTTCTATTCTCTAAATCAAAAACTATAAAAACTTTCAAGTAAGCATTATAGATCTCAGTGGAATTATTACATAAATGGATTTCTTTCCATTCCTAGTGCCACCATTCACATTTATCCAAGTCATCTTTACCTCACACTTTGTAAGATGGCCTTACAAAGATAGGTATTAACACAATTGAATTCTTCATTAGGAACTTCCCACATGAATGTAGGTTGGCAAAAATAAGATATAAACCTCAGACACCCTCTCTTTGTTTTCTTCTTTCTTTGAAAGTACTTGCTGATGTTCTGTCAATAAGCCATAATGTTGGAAGCAACTCATAAACTTATGAATGTTACCTCCTCTGACCTGTTTTTTGTGATCAAATCTCAAAATAATTTTCTAATAGTCAACTAGAATACATGCATACACACAGAAACACATACATACATGGATATAGAGATGGAATGTATAATGTATACATGCATATATGTATATACAATATATAAGAAATATACACACATGATTATAGTCTTATTTATTTATATTTATTGTGTTTATGTAGATACACACATTAAGTATATGTTATATGTTATATATACAGTATATATATTTATTCATCTTTACTATATATGTACACATATATCAGTGTGTTTCTCTATGTATGTGTACACATACATACATACTGTACACATTCTTGAGAATATTCAAACAAATGCACTACACACATTCTTGAGAGTATTCAAACAAAAGCATTATGGTGTTTTGGAGAAATTCTTTAATAATTTTCAAGTAAATATTATAGGTCTCAGTGTAATTGTTTCAAAAATAGATTTCACTCCACTCCCAGTGCCACCATTCACTTTCATCCAAGTCATCTTTACATCATAGTGTGTTAGATAACCTTATAAAGATAGGTAGTAACACAATTATATTCTCAAATAACTTTTCTGACTTGGCTTCCTCTCCACCTTTATTACAACTATTCTAGGGAATTTCTGGCAACTATTCTGAGAGCCTCCAACAGTATGGCATTATGGGCTTCATGACATGATAGAAAGTTGAACTCAAAGAACAGTACTTGAAAGAGCAATTGAGCTCATCATAAGGCTAAGAAACAAAATTAGTAAAGAATTTTGTTTTGATTGAAATTGTTGGGGCAGCTAGGTGACGCAGTGGATAGAGTACCAGCCCTTATTTCAGGAGGATCCGAGTTCAAATCTGGTCTCAGACACGTAACACTTCCTAGCTGTGTGACCCTGGGCAAGTCACTTAACCCTAGCCTCAAAAAAAAAAAAAAAAAAAATTGTTTATTCAGTGGTAACCTGAAAAGATCACTGGATTGGGAACCTAAGGACAAGTATTATGATCTGGGGTAACTCATTTAATCTCCCCAAACATCAATTGTCTCATTTTTAAAGTGATGCTTTTGAGTTAAATGATCTCTAAGCTTGAGAAATCTGTATATCACTGTAAATTTCTTTTTTGATAAACTACTCTAAGGAGTTCTGAGTCCAGAAGCAGGCTATCTGTGTTTGGTAAAGTCACAAATTTATGAGGATCCTATAAAGTTTTTTTTTTAATTTTAAAAGTTAGAATGAAAACTAATATTCTATTCCTTTGAAGTGTGATTTATGAAATATCTTGTCTGAGTAAAGTACGTATAAAAGAATAAAGTTACAATGAAAAAGAAAGCTTCAAATAGTTCTGACTACTGTTCTATGTCATTTGAGGTAAAATGGTGTGTCCCTGATACAGGGTTCCTAAGCATCTGGTTTGTCAATTGTTAAAGATTTAGTTATGAGGGAGCTGAACTGAAAATGGAGGGAGTGGATATAGGTGGGCAAAAATAAGATATAAACCTCAGACATCTTCTCTTTGTTTTCTTCTTTCTTTGAAAGTACCTGTTGATGGAGAGGTTGCATCCTTCCAGTGCACATATTGAAGGCAAACTAAGGTAGCTAATTTCTACTACTCTCCCTGTATCCTACTCTCAAATCTTCTAGAATACTCAGTTCAAGTGGGACCTGGGGATGGAGGGCAGGCTTAGTGCTCTGCAATACTACTCTAAGGAGAGATAACTTCCTTTTTTCAATGCTGCATTTAATTGAGTTACAGACCTTAGTTTTCATACCTTTTTGGTCTCCCCTCTTATTTCTGCCCTTGGGAATATTCTCCTTTACATATAAATGGAAACATAATCCACTATTGTCATCTCATCCTAGCCTTCCTCAATGATCAGTAGCTTTGTTCAGGTGGAGGGAATAAGAAGGGGGATAAGAGAAACAACATGTCATATTCATATGTCATCTTGGTGCCAAAATGGTTACATTACAATGTTGCATTTGATTTTCATGATAACCATCTGAAACAGAGTTGTTGGTTTATATGTCTTAGAGAAATCACCATCATGGGTAAGAGCAAGAAAGCCACATGTTATTGCACTGATGTAGGGAACCACAGGAAATTCCCTCTACCAATCAAGATAGGCAATTGTTCTGAAACTCATGTTCTTAAGGGACTTGTCTAAGCATTGAGAGGTTAGTAGTAGCTAACTATATATATATATATATATATATATATATATATATATATATAAAACAAATCAGAGAGCCTCTGACTCCAAAGTCTTTTCTTTTCCCACTATATCATGCTTCCTCCTTTTGGTTGGTAACTATAGAGGCAGATAGATACAGAGGCAAAGACCTAGAGGATTAGGATTACTCAGATTGCTGCACACTGGCAATAGCACAAATAAAAAATAGTAGACAAGACTGACTATAGCCATGTGACCTTGTGCATATCATAGCTTTTGTCGACAAGAGGTTTTATATATAGACAAAAATGAGGAAGTTGGAGTATGTGTTCTGTAAAATCCTTTCATGTTGAAACATTCTACAGTTTTCTGAGATGACACTTCTTTGAAAACTATGGAAGTATTGCATAATAGTTCTGTACTTAATAAGTGGACTTGGAACTAAATCAAACAGCCTTTTGATCCAGCAATACCCCAACTGCATCTATATCTCAAAGAAATCAAAGAAAGAGGAACATGACTCATATGTGCGGAAATATATATAGCAGTACTTTTTATGATGGCAAAGAATTGGAAAGGGCCCATCACTTTTAATTTTAATTGAGAATGCTTATCAATTAGGTAATTGTGGAACATGTTATGAAATATAAAATAAAATGTTATTTTGCTATAAAAAATGAGGATAAAGTTTTTTCCCCTGCAGAAAAACCTGAAGATTTACATGAATTTATGGAAAATAAAGTAAACAGAAATAGGAGGATAATTTATGTAACTGCAACAATCTTTGTTAAGACAAATGACTTTGGAATACTTAGAAAATATATGATCAGTCATAATTCCAGAGAACTCATAATGAAACATACTGCCCAACTCTAGTGAGAAGGACTCAGAATGCACAGCAGGGTATTTTTAAAGACACCTGGCCAATGCAGGAAATTGTTTTGCTTTACCATACATGTTTGCAATCAGATTTTCTTTGCTTGCTCAGTTGGGAGGAGGAGAGAAGGAAAGGGGAATGCGAGAGAATGTAGACATGGAAATAAGATAAAATTGAATTTAAAATTAAAAAAACAAAGCAAAGATAAGATCAAGCTGGATTCAAGTCCTACATGTAATGACTAAGTGATCCTGAATAAGTCACTTAGCTTATTAGTTTTTCTCTCTGTTTCCTAACTCTCTAAGACAATAAATTATAGATGTGTTTTGGTAATGTTCAGTGGGACATTTCTATATAAATTAAATCACAAGTCTGGACTGATCTTCAGCATCTAAAGGGAGGAGAATTCTAGTCAAGTACCTGGAAAGAACATGAATACCCTCCTTTAATCAAAAGGTTGTTTGTTTGAAACCACAACCACACAAAAATCAGACAAAGCAGGACAATTTTGGAAGTTATATATGAAATTACATATTTAAGATAGCTATGAATAATTCAGATGCTCAGCTTCACGTATAATCTTCTTTTGTAGTTGTAAGGTCTTTACCACTTGATAAGATTACAAATCAAGACCCAGCTTCCTAACACAATTCATAGGGGCAACCAAAGCACATGGTGTTGTATCTGGAGAACACTATCCTTAAAAAAAAGAATGGATTAAATGTCTTCCAAAGACTTTCAACTCCAGCTCTAAGATCCTATGACCTTTCCTCCCTTTGTTTTTCCTTTTTCATCGGGTCTCTCTGGCCAAGATTATTCACAATGGTTATTCTGTACATAATATAATAAAGCTATCTGCCAAATGACTGAGTCCCTCTGCCTACTCCATATACTAATTATTAGCCATTCTACAAATTGTAGCATCCCAATCCTTAACCCCAATAAAATAAAACATTTTGTTCTTCCTCAATGTGTCCAGATCTCAGTGGTCTGGATCATCAATATAGTTCCAGAGGTAGCTAGATAGAACAGTGGGTAGAATATTGACTTTGAGTTGGAAAAATTTGAGTTTGAATCTAACCTGAAATGCTTTCTAGGTGTGTGCCCATTAGCAAGTCAATGAATTTATCTGTCTCAATTTCTTCAACTGTAGCACCTACCTCCCAGGCTTGTTTGTGAGGATAAAATTATTGTAAATTGCAGGTTTTGTGAACCTACAGGACTACTGAATCCTTTGCAAAAAGGAATATCAAGTCAGAATTGTACCTTTCCAAACATGATCTTTTTGTCACCTGACTCAGGGAAAGGAAGAGGAGGAGGGGGAGGAATGGAAATACAGCTAGGGCCAAAGTACTGCAGGGAAGAACCTACCTTGTAAGCTCATATTGCTCTTTCCCCCAAACCTTGAAGTCACTACCCACCAAACAAAGTATTTTCCTGAGTCAGGGGCTGAGTTGAACAGTCTTTTGAATTCCTTAAAAACATTCTCTGCTGCCTAAGACTACATGAAAAATCCTCAGGGTTCAGAGGCATGTGAAAGGGGTGATAAGGGCAGGAAACCACTGGTAAATCTATAGACTTTGCCAGCAAATCCAGGAATTTCTGGAAATAACAGATAACCCCTATTACAGCTCTCACTTCCCCTCTTAGGAGACCATTTGCAGTTCTCCACTCCAGACCTATCATGCACATCAGAAAGCCTAGTTCTGCTAGCTCAAACTTTTGATTCTAGAATTTTCTAAAATGACTGTGATATTCTGGGTGAAGTTTTTGAGAATGCGTTTGTATCTCCACAATGTCTTCAACAACTCCCTGACCCAACAGATCTTAGAAATACATAGGGTCTAGATTAGAATAACAGGATTGAAAATGTATCTAAATGGCATGACTATTCTTAGAACAGGATTTCTGTAAAAAATAACTTTCCATTTGTCCCCTTTAATCCAGTTAAGATTCTTGGTCTACAAAAGCTATTTCTAAATACATTCATAAAGGAAAATTCTTTGTTATAAGTAATTCCTGGGGGTTGTCATGTAGGCAACAATAACAACAAAAAAGATGGCAATTTTTAAAAAAGGAGTATAAGTCTAGTTTAGTGAATTCAAAACCTAATGTTTCATGCTTTCAAAGATCATGTCCAATATACGTAAAAAGTAGTATCCTTAATAACAATAGCAATGAAAGATTAAATATTTAAGATAGAGACCTAGATCCACTCTCTCTCTTTTTTTATTTTTGCTGAGGCAATTGAGGTTAAGTGACTTGCCCAGGGTCACACAACTAGGGAGTGTTAAGTATCTGAGGTCAGATTTGAACTCAGGTCCTCCTGACTTCAGGTCTGGTGCTCTATCCACTTCCATACCTAGCAGCCCACTCTCTCCTTTTTTTTTTTTTTTTTTTTTTTTTTTTTTTTTAAACTTCAAAGTATTTTATTTTTCCAATTACATGTAAAAACAGCTTTTAATATAATTTTTTTTGTTAAAATTTTGAGTTTCAAATTTTTTTTTCTCTCTCCCTCCTTTATCTTCCCCTTCCAACAAGCAATCTGATTTAAGTTACATATTTTTAAAAAAATATTTCCATATTTGTCATGTTGTAAAAGAAAAATCAGGACAAAAAAGAAAAATCATGAGAAAGAAAAAGAAAAGTTTTTTAAAAAGGTGAAAATAGAGTGCTTTGTATATTGACTCTTTATCTCATATATAAAACTAGAGAGGGAAGATTAATTAAATTCCCTATAAGGTTTTCCCTCTCCTCCTCATCCCCTAAAGCAATTATACTTTTTTAAGAGACCCAATTAGGACAGGCAGCTAGGTGGTGCAGTGGATAGAGCACCAGCCTTGAATTTCAGGAGGATCCGAGTTCAAATCTGATCTCAGACACTTAACACTTCCTAGCTGTGTGACCCTGGGCAAGTCACTTAACCCCAGCCTCAAAATTTAAAAAAAAAAAAAAAAAAGACCCAATTAGGGAATTACTAATTCTTGGGGGAAAGTTAGGGGAAACAAGGAGAAAAGAAAATCAAGGAAGTAGCATCTTTGCCTCACTAGCACTCTAGTCTGTATACTGAGGTGTCACTAGATCTCTGGTTTTAGAGAGGTGGTTTGACATCGAGGTCTTTGCCCATCTTTTGTGCAATTCTCTTGAGAGTAAGTACAGTAGAATTATATTGATAAATGCCTGGGTTGAATGAACCAGTTACTAGGATTATCTATAATGACAAGGATTGTCTGACATAAATAATGTGACATATTCATGTTCTATCTACCCACAAAAAACTGGTCTCAACACAAAACCAGCCATGTGTTGTTTAATTAATACCAACCTTAGCCATGATTTCTATGGCAGTTCCTCCCACTGAATGAATGTGTTCAAAAAATTGGAGGACATCTCCTGATAGTTCCCATTTAACAGAACAGGAACAGAGGGGTAAAAATATCTGTATTTGGGGGCTTTAGTTTGCTGACTGAACTATATAATTCCTGTCTTTTTCCTATACTTAAGAATCATTGGCTGCATAATGTCCAGTTATGCGCTAATATAAACATGGTTATTTTCATAATGTATTAAGTCAATTCTAACAGTATCAGTTTAAGCTGGGTCCCCTTAAATTTCATATATTGGGGAAGGAGAGAAAGAAGAATAGGAAATTAACTCTCTAACACTTTCTCATCAGGCTAGAAGTAGGTCCTCCCAAACTAGTCCATTAGAGTTTCTGAACCATACTCAACCCTAATTCCCTAAAAATTCACAAGTTAATGATAATTCCTGTAGAATTATACCAGAGAAATAGCCCCAAGTCTCAAGTGTCTCAAGAAGGGTGCAGCCCAGCAGCAATCATAGGAAAAGCTACCTGAACAAGCCTAGCAGGAAACTCAGGAAGAGACATGACCCCAGTGAAGACTGTCTTGTAGGGCAGGAGCAGGAAAGCACTCATTGCTCTCTTTCCTTACAGATTCATACAGCTGAGTTTGTAGTCAAATAGTCTCTTCGCTAGAGCTATTATATGGCCTGACAACTAACCTCCTCAAAAATCATCCGGTCTGGCTTCTGCTGGCCGCCAGCACTTTACTTAACTAAAAGTAGTAGTTGAGTTCTACAGGACAAAAGCCTTATCATGTCTCATAAAGATTTCACAGTGCTCACTAAGCCTTCATTCTGGAATGAAGAAATTAAATTGAAGGGAGAGTTCATAACATAGCAAGGGACTGGAAAGAGCCAAAGACAGAAACTGGAATCATAAATAGAATTGAAAGCCAATACTACAAAAACCATTATGGGGAAGGGGAGAGAGGGAGAGACAAAAAATATTTTTTTCCTTGGGAGAGAACTTTAGATTATCTCCTCCCACTGCTTCATCATGTGAGTTTTATGCCCAACTTTATCAGCTCAATCCATTTAGCTCCCCTTCAGTTGAGGAAATCTTTAATCTTTTGCAGGCTGTCTTAGACTTCTTAAACTCTAGGGGGTTTCTCCCTAGAGCTGTTAGCTATAGAACTCTCTATTCTGGGTGTAGCTACTTCATCTGCTACACTCACAAAGTGGGTGGACTCTGGAAGCTAATTAATAGTGTTTTAGGCTACCTTCTTCTAGCTGGACTAATGACTATGAAGAAAGGTGTCCCTGTTTTATTATATATGAGATGTTTCTCAATTTTCTGTTTACCATTACCTTCTCTGGTTTTCAGTGTTTTTGCTTAATAGTTGCATGATTAGGTGTAATTCCAATCCAAAGAAATGATTGGTACATCTGATATGGAGTCTGGGACATTCTTTTCTCTTCTTCCCTTCAACCCATTCCATTATAGTAGCTGACTAATAGTAGTTTCTAATAACTTTATAAGTAACAAGGTGCTATTAACTTATTATTTACCCTATATATAAACCTATATACCTTGCTACATAAAATGAATCTACCTTAGGATAGTTCCTTAAGTAAAGTAATTTTGAAGCATGGTGCCCTGACCACCTTTTGTAGTCTCTTGGATTCCTGGCTTTGACTATGTGATTGCTATCATTGTTTCCTTCATTGCAGGAATGGACTTTCTTTTTAGAATAAGCCTGCTAACAATCTCTTACATCAAATCTTCAATCCCACCTGCATCAACCTCAATGGTAGGGGACTTGATACTGGTAATCCTAGAAGCTGTTTCTTATACCTTCATTTGGTCATAACCCTTCCTTGCTTAAACATTTTAGTCACAAGGAAAATAACCCACATATATTAAAAAATATTTTGATGTGGCAAAAAATTATAAATTGAGGAAATGCTCCAGTTGGGGAATGATTGAACAAGTTGTGGTACATGATTTTTATATTAAGCTTTTTAATTTTCAAAAGATATGCATGGATAATTTTTCAACATTAACACTGACAGAACCTTGTGTTCCAGTTCCCCCCTTCCTCCACCCTCTCCCCTAGATGTCAAATAATCCAATATATATTAAACATAGTAAAAATATATGTTGAATCCAATATATGCATACATATTTATACAATTATCTTGCTGAACAAGAAAAATCAAATCAAAAAGGGAAAAATAAGAAAAAAAAATGTAAGCAACAACAAAAAGAGTGAAAATGCTATGCTGTGAGCCACACTCAGTTCCCACAATTCCTCTCTCTAGGTGTAGATGGCTCTCTTCATCACAAGATCATTAGAAGTGCTCTGAATCATCTTGTTTGAAAAGAGCCACATCTATCAGAATTTATCATCATATAATCTTGTTACCATGTACAATGATCTTCTGGTTCTGCTCATTTCTCTTAGTATCAGTTCATGTAAGTCTCTCCAGGCCTCTCTGAAATTGTTTCTTTTTTTTTTTTTCCCTGAGGCTGATGTTAAGTGACTTGCCCAGGGTCACACAGCTAGGAAGTGTTAAATATCCGAGATTAGATTTGAACTTGGTCCTCCTGAATTCAGGGCTGGCTGCCCCCTGAAATTGTTTCTTAAAGAACAATAATATTCCATAACAATTATATACCATAACTTATTCAGACATTCTCCAACTGATGGGCATCTACTATTTCCAGTTTCTTGTCACTATAAATTTTGTAGCATATGATTGTAATGGAGTACTATTGTGTTATAAGAGTGATAAGGAGGATGGTTTCAGAAAATACCTGGCAATCTCTATATGAACTAAGGCAAAGAAAAGTGAAGAAGAACTAGCATATCATTGTGCATAGTAATAGCAATACTGTAATAGAGATCACTTGTGGGAATAACACCCCCCCACACACACACACACAAAATCCAGAAAACAACAATAACAACAAAAACAAGATATTCACAACAGGTCCCATCACTTCTTAACAAATAAGAGTGAGAAGAAATGGACAGAGTGGATTTTATATTCTTCACCTCAAGGATTACTGCAGATAGTGAATGAAATCATGAAATCAAAAGATGTTTCTTGGAAGAAAAACAATAAGAAATGTAGACAGCATGCTAAAAAGCAGAGACATCACCCCGTGAACATATTTAAAGCTGTGTGTTTTTTTCAGAAGCAGTACTCTAATGTGTAGTATTTATTTACATAGGTTTGTTGAGATATTTACTGTCTTATACTGAATCTTCTTTATGTTCTGCTGTGTACATGGCAATGTTCTTTTTTTCTTTTCTCTTTTTATATGTAAGTTAAAAATAAATGAAAAAAATACACACAGAAAGAGAATATGAGCATGTAAAACCCACTATATATCATTATTGATTAAAAATACAGAAGGTATTCAAAATGTTCTACATAATTTTGACTTTCATACATTAAACAATTTAATTTTTTTCTGATTACACATGTATATCAACTTTTTAAATGCACATTTCTTTATGAATCATGTTGGAAGAAAAAAAAATCAGAACAAAAGGGGAAAACCACAACAGAAGGAAAAAACAAACAAAAAAAAGTGAACATAGCATGTATTGATTTACATTCCATTTCCATAGTTCTCTTTCTGGATACAGATGGCGTTTTCTATCTAAAGTTTATTGGGATTGCCTTGGATCACTGAACTGCTGAGAAGAACCAAATCTTTCATAGTTGATTATGGCACAATCTTGCTGTTATTATGTACAATGTATTCCTAGTTTTGCTTGTTTTGCTCAATATCAGTTCATGTGAATCATTCTAGCCCTTTCTAAAATCAGCTTGTTCATCATTTTTATAGGACAATGATATTCAAGTAACAGATCCAACAGTGGTAGTGCTGGGTCAAAGAGTATGCACAGTTTTATAGTCCTTTAAGCATAGTTCCAAATTGCTTTCCAAAAGGGTGAGATCATTTCGCAACTCTACCAACAATGCATTAGTGTTCCAGTTTTGCCACATCCAATCCAACATATTTATCTTTCCCCTCCAACATCATTATCTTTTCTTGTCATCTTAGACAATCTGAGAGGTGTGAGGTGGTCACCTCAGAATTATATTAATTAACATTTCTCTAATCAATAGTGATTTGGAACATTTTGTCATATATAGGTGGCTTTAATTTCATCATTTGAAAATTGTCTGTTCATATTTATCAATTGACCATTTATCAATTGGGAAATTACTTGCATTCTTATAAATTTGTCACAGTTCTTTTTATATTTTAGAATCAATTTACCATTTATCTTTATTTATTTTAGAAATAATGACTTTCATACTTTAAACAGTGTTCTAGATTGGAGGATATGCCATTAAAAATCACTGATCTGTTTCTCTAAGGATCCAGGACCCTGGTGGAACCAGGTAATTTACTAATTAGGTTTATGTTGTCTTTCAGTTTTTGGATAAAATTCAGAAACAAAGCAAGTTTGGAAAACGGAAGGTGGCCAATCCCTGAAAAAAAAATCAGTTAATTTAGTTATTGAAATTAGGTTGCAACCAAGACTCATATCAACTTCAAGAGTAATTCAGTAATAACCACAAGAACTCCAGCTAATAAAAAAAAATAACAGGTTTTGAAATATATGAAATTATATTTGACAGCCTAAGCCAAAGAAAACATAGTACTTGTTTAGGTCCAAATTTTTTTTCTGAGTCATATGTGGTCTGTTAAGGGAGCTACCACAGCATCTGTACAGTATGTGATTGAGAAAATAAGAAAATCAGGCAAAGTGTGTATATACCTTGAAAACAGCTGCATTGTAGGGACTTTCAGAAATAGATCTTAACCTTAAGATAAGAAGGAAAGGAAGAAGCAGATTAACACTGGCCTTGAGGATCAGTAGATAACTCCAATGATGTGGAAAAAGAGATTTGAAATCTTGTAGGCACTTTTATCATACTTTGTAGTATTTGAGGATTTCTCAAGATATAGAATTATTTCCCCTAAATTCATATCTGCTATAAAAGTCTGTTATCCAAGATAGATAGGTAGATAGATAGATACATAGATAGTTATTTAGGAAATAGATATAAAATATATAAGAAATAGATATAAACAAATAAAAATAGATATAAATTTAAAAATATATAAATATGTAAATAAAATATAAATAAAATAGATATAAAATATAGATAGATATTTAGGAAATAAATATAAAATATATAAAAAAATCATTCTCCCAATAACTAAATGGCAAATGGATATGTACAAGTGGTTTTCAAGAGAAGTTCAAATAAAAAACAATCATGAAAAAAGTTCCAAATCACAAATAATAAAAAAAATGCAAATTCAAATAACTCTGAGTTCCTATTTCACCTTTATTAGATTAGCAGGGGGGACCAAAAAGAATGAGTACAGTCACATTGATGTACCACTGGTAGACCTGAGAAGTGTTTTGACTTTTTCTAGTAAACAATTCATAATTATACCCAAACTGGGTATATACCCTTTGACTTGGCAAATACCCTCAAATGATCAAAGAAGGAGAGGCAGGACCATATGAATAGCAGCAAAATAGATGTTCATCAATTGGGGAATAGCTAGATAAATTGTTGTAAATTAATGTAACAAAATGCTAATATACCCTAAGAAATAGTGAAAGGAATGCATTCAGAAAATATTCGAAGACTTGTATGAATCATTGAATAGAATCAGAACAATTTGTATATTGATTAGAACATTGTAAAGGATAGATTTGAAAAACTTAGGAACTCTGATCAATGTAATGACCACTCTACATTTAGGAGGTCAATAATAATCATGCTTCCCACCTTTTCTCAGGAAGGTTATGAACTATAGGCCTAGGAAGAGACATACATTTTTTAGACATGCCTAAAACAACACAGATTTATTTTGACTATTCTCATTTGTTACAAGAGAACATATGGATGTTGAAAGTTATCAATGGGAGTAAAGAATAGTGATAATAATGTCCCTTCTTCCTCCAATAAAAAAGAAAAAAAAAAGAGATCAATGAAATATTTTTTTCAAGCACAGAGAAGAAAATAGAAGGAAGTTCAGAAAAGGACAGAGACAAGAACAATAAGATGGGTAGTACCATATTAAAGTTGATATATTATTTAAATTTAAACATAGGAGACTAAAATTTTCACATGCAATGCCCTTCTCTGTTTATTGTATTTGAAAAAGTATTAATGATTTTCAAGTTGAAGAAAAAAAAAACCTCCTCATATCAGCCACTCAGGAGTCTGAGTTCCCAAAAACATTTTATCAATTCTTTGTATTGTTATAGGATCATAGCATTTTAGAACTGGAAGAAACCTTAGAGGTCATCTAGAACAATGTCTGCATTTTGCAGTTTGAATCTCATGACAAAGGTCATGAGAAAGGAAATAACTTATCAAAGAAAAAATTAAAAACCCCTTTTTTTCACAAAAAAAAGTTCAGTCATAATTTCTAGTAATAATGATGTGGATTTAGAATGTGAGGCCCAGAAAAGGAAGTTTCTTAGATGAGCAAGCATGAATTAAGCTTTAAGGAAGTATTGAGTGTGTATGTAAGCAATTTCTTATTGAGTCTACTTACCCTATACAGCAATGGAAAGGTCTTATATATTCATACATGCAAATATATGGAAGATATCAAAATGGGTCTTAGGAAGTTTATTTCAATTTTTACCAAATACATTAAGTATGTACTACTGGGAACCTATGAATAGAGACATTGGAAACCCAGGTTTCAAAAAACTGACAATGGGAAGAGAATTGAGAGTGGGAGGAGAGAGAGAGAGAGAGAGAGAGAGAGAGAGAGAGAGAGAGAGAGAGAGAGAGAGAGCAAAAGTGAGAGACAGTTGGAGATAGAAAGAGAGATGTTTATACCTACATGTGATGTGCTAGACAGCAAAACCATAAATGAAATAATTTTTAAAATTTATTGTCATCCAGCAGAGGGGAGAGACAAAAAAAATTGGGTAGCCAAGTATCTATAAGTTATATATAACAAAAGATTCAAACAAAGGAACAAAGATTTCCAAATAAGAAATGTGGATTGCTTGAGATGTATAATGGGAAAAAACTACTTACATTAATCTTCCCATCTGAGTTTCTGGTCAGCATAGCCCAAGTCCTAAGTGAAACATTAAACAAACATGGTCTAAAAACAAAAGGTCTGTTTCTTTATCCGTGCAGGACTAAGTTCAAAGCAATGCAATAAACTTTCCCCAAGTTTATTGGGAATTTGCTTTTATATCCATATATGTATAAATACATATATATATATATGCACATATATATGTAATTTAAAAATTAATTATAATACAAGGAAAAAATAAGCACAAAGGACAAATCCAGTAAAATATTGTGAGGAATTTTTGGGTACTAGATCATGTTCATCTAGAAAAACTAGATCAGGGCTAGAAAAACTTCATAGAATCAGAGTCATAACTAGAAATAATTTTAGCTGGGATAAGAGCCAGAAAACGACCCACAAAAATCCCCAATTCATTTGGGGTGGGGTAGCAGTGCAGAAGGCAGGACAGAGAATCCCTAGAATAGCAGAGTGAAGAGGAGAAGAAGAGCAGGAACTGATTCTGATTGTTTACCTGGTATAGAAATTTACTAAGCATCTACTACACATAAGGCATTGGGCTATACATGAAAAGATAGAACAAAATATAATAACTACCTTCAAAGAAGCAGGGACTCCTACTAAAGAAAATAGAACAAATAAAGTGTTCTCCTCCTTTATATGTGTATGAATTTGCAAGCAGAGGATATGCTAGTTAACAACTACAGAGTTCAGGAAGGGATTTCTGTAGTAGGTGGCACATGAGGAAACAGACAGAGAGAAACAGAGTTTGTGTGTGTGTGTGTGTGTGTGTGTGTGTGTGTGTGTGTGTGTGTGTGTGTGTATGTGTGAGAAACTAAATTCTAATAGGCAGAGGTTAGAAGGAAACATAAAACAACTATGTGGGACAGCAACATCCCACTAAAAGTCTAAAAATGTACTGGAAAGAACAATGATAGAGAAAAAAACAAGGAAAATTTTCCATAGAAACAATAGGAAGCTACTGAAAGTTCTCAACATAGCAAGATGTGATTTTTAGGCATATTTTTTTTTTTGGTCAATAGTAGATGAGTTGGGGGAGCAAGAAACTGAAAGCCAATAGTCTAATTAGGAGGCTGGTGCAATAATTTAAGAAAGATAATAATTAGGAGATTACATGAGGCCATAAAATGCTGGAATTGTCAGATAGTATTGTCACCATGACTTGACATCTGAATGGACCTACAGAATGGGAAAAGAAAGAACCACTGATGACTAATTTGTCTAGCCATTTTGCAATAGATGGATATAATTTTATTTTCAGTTCTTTGCTGCTATGAATAGTTTTCCTTCTGCCTTTGATCCCTTTGGGGTATAAGTCTAGTGGTAGTATTTTGAAAGAGAAAAGGGAAGAGATTCTTGATCATATGATTTTTACTTGATGGTTAACATAATCATTTCCTAAGATTATTCATAACATATTTGGATAATAATTTAGTATCTTACTTTAAGACACATAGGAGACAAATAGCATGATCATTGGGGTAAAAGGTTGTAGATAATATTCTTTCCCCCACAATGCCTCAAAACAACTAGAAATAAAATAAATTAAAAAAAAGAAAAAAGAAAAAGAAAAACATCCATATTGATAACAGTAAAAAGAGGGAAACAAAAATGAATTCTCATGAGTAAAGTTTGACAGGAAAATTCAGCAAAAAATTTGAGGGGGGGGCAGTTGGTGGCACAGTAGATAGAGCACCAGCCCTGAAGTCAGGAGGACCTGAGTTCAAGTGTGGCCTCAGGCACTTAACACTTCCTAGCTGTGTGACCCTGGGCAAGTCACAACCCAAATGCCTCTGGGAGGAAAAAAAAAAAAAAAGTTTGAGGGAAAGAGCGAGCAAAGACCCCCTACCTCCTCAAATAATTAAGCAAGAGAAACAAAAGTAAACTGGAGAGGATACTGCTTAAATAAATCCACTGCCAACAATTAGCATGAGTAACTTTGGGTAAGTCATTTAAATTTCCTGATTTTTTTTTGTTTATAAAAGGAGGGATCTGGACTAAATGGCTCTTGAGATGCCTTCTAGAACCAGATTCATGATGCTATTAACTACAATTTAAAATTGAGGGGGGAAAAGAGAATGATAACATAGTCTCATAAGAGTGGTTAGAGAGCTAAATAAAAGAATTGAAGGATGGGAGGAATGAAATTTGCATTGTTAATGAAAAACTTGAAAAGGAAATAGAAAATTTAGAATGGAAGAAGCAATATGTTAGCAAAAAAGTAGACATCTTGAAGGAAAAAAAAATGTGGTGACAAGAATTAAAAAAAAAAGAATATGATACTAAGTTTTGGAGTGAAATTAAAAGATGAAAAAATAAGAAGTCATGATAAATCAACAACATGTAATAGCCCAATTGATCCTGAAAATGGTGATCAAAATAATTCTTAAGGTCTTATAGTGAAAACTGTTATCCAGCTTCAGAGAAAAAACGGATGGAATCAATGTAGATAGAAATAATTTCTTTTTTTTTAAAGTGTTTTTTAAAATTAATTTTATAATTATAATTTTTTTGATAGTACATATGCATGAGTAATTTTTTTTTAAACATTATCCCTTGTATTCATTTTTCCAAATTTTCCCCTCCCTCCCTCTACTCTCTCCCCTAGAGGACAGGCAATTCCATACATATTAAATATATGTGTGTAAATCCAATTTTCTTGTTGCATGGTAAGAATTGGATTCTGAAGGTATAAGTAACCTGGGTAGAAAGACAGTAGTGCAAACAGTTTACATTATGGTTCCCAGTGTTCCTTCTCTGGGTATAGCTGTTTCTGTCCATCGCTGATTAACTGGAAGTGAGTTGGATCTTCTTTATGTTGAAGATTTCTACTTCCATCAGAATACATCCTCATACAGTATTGTTATTGAAGTGTATAGTGATCTCCTGGTTCTGCTCATTTCACTCAGCATCAGTTGATGTAAGTCTCTCCAAACCTCTCTGTATTCATCCTGCTGGTCATTTCTTACAGAGCAATAATATCCCATAACATTCATATACCATAATTTACCCAACCATTCTCCAATTGAGGGACAAACATTCATTTTCCAGTTTCTAGCCACTACAAAAAGAGCTGCCAAAAACATTTTGGCACATACAGGCCCCTTTCCCATCTTTAGTATTTCTTTGGGATATATGCCCAATAGTAGCACTGCTGGATCAAAGAGTATGCACAGTTTGATAACTTTCTGGGCATAGTTCCAAATTGCTCTCCAGAATGGCTGGATTCTTTCACAACTCCACCAACAATGCATCAGTGTCCCAGTTTTCCCACATCCCCTTCAACATTCATCATTATTTGTTCCTGTCATCTTAGCCAATCTGACAGGTGTGTAGTGGTATCTCAGAGTTGTCTTAATTTGGATTTCTCTGATCAGTAGTGATTTGGAACACTCATATGAGTGAATATGGTTTCAATTTCATCATCTGAAAATTGTCTGTTCATATCCTTTGACCATTTATCAATTGGAGAATGGTTTGATTTCTTATAAATTAGAGTCAGTTCTCTATATATTTTGGAAATGAGGCCTTTATCAGAACCTTTAACTGTAAAAATATTTTCCCAATTTGTTACTTCCTTTCTAATCTTGTTTGCGTTAGTTTTGTTTGTACAAAAGCCTTTTCATTTAATGTAATCAAAATTCTCTATTTTGTGATCAATAATGATCTCTAGTTCTCCTTTGGTCATAAATTCCTTCCTCCTCCACAGGTCTGAGAGGTAGACTATATTCAGTTCCTCTAATCTATTTATGATCTCATTCTTTATGTCTAAATCATGGACCCATTTTGATCTTATCTTGGTATATGGTGTTAAGTGTGGGTCCATATCTAATTTCTGCCATACTATTTTCCAGTTTTCCCAACAGGTTTTTTCAAACAATGAATTCTTATCCCAAATGTTGGTATCTTTGAGTTTGTCAAACACTAGATTGTATAGTTGCTATACCCTATTTTGTCCTGTGTACCTAATCTGTTCCACTGATGGACTAGTCTATTTCTTAGCCAGTACCAAATGGTTTTGGTGACTGCTACTTTATAATACAGCTTTAGATCAGGTACAGCTAGACCACCTTCATCTGACTTTTTTTTTTCATTAATTCCCTTGAAATTCTCGACCTTTTATTCTTCCATATGAATTTTGTTGTTATTTTTTCTAGGTCCTTAAATAGTTTCTTGGGAGTCTGATTGGTAATAGCACTAAACAAACAGATTAGTTTGGGGAGTATTGTCATCTTTATTATATTCACTCAGCCTATCCAAGAGCACTGAATGTCTTTCCAATTATTTAAATCTGACTTTATTTTTGTGGCAAGTGTTTTGTAATTTTGCTCATATAATTCCTGACTTTCCTTTGGTAGATGGATTCCCAAATATTTTATACTCTCTACAGTTATTTTGAATGGAATTTCTCTTTGTATCTCTTGCTGTTGCATTTTGTTGGTGATGTATAAAAATGCTGAGGATTTATGTGGATTTATTTTGTATCCAGCAACTTTGCTAAAGTTGTGAATTATTTCTAATAACTTTTTATTAGAATCTCTGGGGTTCTCTAAGTATACCATCATATCATCTGCAAAGAATGATAGTTTGATTTCCTCATTACCTACTCTTATTCCTTTAATCTTTCTCGACTCTTATTGCGGAGGCTAGCATAGAAATAATTTCTTTTTTTTTGTTCTGTGTTTTATTTTATAATATAATTAATATGGAAATATTATTGTATGAACTACACATGTACATCACATGTACAACCTATGCAAAATCGCTTGTCTACTCAATGAGAAAGAGGGAAAGAGAAGGAGGGAGAATGTAGAAGTTTTAGGAAAAGAATTTTAAAATTCTTTTAAATATGTAATTGGGGAGAAAACCAAATCAATAGAATTTATAGGCTCCACATATTCAGAATCATAGAACTCAGATTCACAAGAGAGCTCCAAGGCTATTTAGTTCAACTCATTTCTTTTACAAATGAAGAAACTGACAAGTCAAAGAAGAAGTCTTTTGGAACCAGCTCTTATCTGTTGTCAGTTGTTAAATTTTCACTGTTAACATTTACATCTCAAAAATCAGCAAAGGTTACACACAAGTCATGGATTCATATATTGAATTATTGGTAACCTAGATGTAAGAAAGTAATGAAAAAAATATAAATCATTCAAATTAAACTTAAAAATGTATCATGAACACGTTAGGGAGAGGAGGAGAATCATTTGTTAAATATTTACCAGCACACCTCTAGTTCAAAGATTAAGTAATTTCTACCAAGGCCAGCTGATTCTCTTTTCTCCTATTTTAAGCTATTTGCCTCAAAAAAATATGATTATCAAGATCCATATCTTCTAGAAAAGTAGAAAATTTCTCAAAGGGCCAGGAAAAGTCATTTCACCTATTAAGGAACTGCAATCAGAATTCATCAGCAAATAGAAAAGTAAGGAAGAAATCTGATTAGAATATGATACTCTAAAAAACAACAGGGAAGGAGGAAGAGGAATGATACTATGGATTTTTATATAGGAATTTAGGCAACAGAAAGGAACTGACCAATGACTACACTGATCAAAGGAGAGTAGCCTCAATTTTCTTACTGGATGAAATCCCCTTTCCTTTCCCCTTCCCCTTGAGTTTTTATTGCTCTCTCTGACTGTATATTGTGATGTAGCTGCTGCTTTATTTATTTATTTATTTGTTTGTTTTTTTCATGGTGAAGGAAATGATCTATTTTGAAAACCATGTCATCAAACATTTTACTTTGAAAATCTACCTTTTGCCAAAAAAGAATGGCCATCACAATCTCTTCACATGACTGAACCCCAATTTTTGCTGTCTGCCATCATTTGTGGATAAACCCCACCCCATAGATCACATCAGTGAGGACTACGTCTGGAATGATACATGGGCCAATTTTCTGATGTCTTTGACAATTTCCTTCACTACCTATCCATTATCATCAATTTTCTCACAGCAAAAATTTAATTTCCCACAAACTCTACCTTTTTCAGCAACAATAAATAATCTAATACTAATCTATGCTGTAGTACTGTTTCTCTAGTCTGAGTGGTTTGGTCTGCTAACAAATCCAGTGCCATTGTCATCTGGTTGGTAATTATTTCAACCATGGCTTGGAATCTCATGAACTTATTCAGTATACAAATTGGGGTTCTGTACCCTCAACTCCCATCTGGGGTCATCTATCACCCCAAACATTTGTGTCCCCAGTAATTAGAATAGGTAACTTCACAAATAAAAATGTCTATCACAAAAGTCACAAGGACAAAAATGCTAAAAGGGAACAAATATATGCATCTAGCAACCTATAGATGATTAAGCCAAATACTTACTCATCTACTTATTTACAATATAATGACCACATATTTTCAGAAACTGCAAAATCTTACATACTAGAATTGTGCTCATAGATTCTACTGAACACTTGCCCTGATTATAGGAATTTTCTATAAAAGGAAAAAGCAGGGACAATATTATAATAAAAAAATGGTCCTTCAGGCCTCAGCCTGAGAGCATATACATGATAGGATAAAGCATCCTTAGCTTATTGTATACAATAACAATTCCACCTAAAAGCCAGACTCAGGAATAATCAGGTGGGTTCTTATTCAAAGGAACACCATTGAGAAACTGAGTCAGAAGGTTTTCACCTTAAGTGGAAGCCAAGGTTGTCTTCCCAACTTTTGTCCAGATACTAATTTCCACCTTTAATAATTCAGGTTCACATTCCTCTGAGTAGCTTGTGGCATATTCGTTCTAGGTGGTTTATGTTTTGATGATCTATCAGACAATCCAAATAATACCAGCTACAGTCCCAAGAGATTTTACCTCAAATAGCAAGTCTTATTAATCAAAGCTTCAGATGAATTTAGCTCTCAAGGATCACATATCCTAAATAAGTATTGACTATAAGCTTACATTGGTAATGGTAAGAGATTCATCCTAGAAAGTTCACAACTTATTTTCATATCTAAGTAGATGGGTTTTTAAATTCAACATTACATAAATTATTTTATTTTAAGATGCTCCATAACCAATCTATATCAAAGCATGTTCAGATATTAACCATGTTCAAAGGGATAAAGTCATTGACCATTATTCTTAGAATCTCCCTAAATAATGGGAGCAGCTTTAAAATTAAAACTCACATAGAAAATGATTTCACATTAAAGAATTCTATCAGAATTAACATTAACAATTTCTTCATTCTAAAAAATGTTAATTCAACTTCCTTTCAATCAAGGAGCACCTATAAACGTTTCTGGAAATATAAATAGCAGTTATAACACCAATATTGTTAAAATTCCTCTAAGTACAATTACTTTTCCCTCCCACCAAAAAATTCCTAATTGCAAAGTCAGTGTTAGAGGTTATAAATTATCCTTAATAGTTCCTTCTTGAGATTCCTCCACAGAGGAATTGCAGTCTCAGTCATCTGTAACATCACTGCCAGAAATGCAGGAAAGGGATGTCAAAGATGTTGGGGCCCCAGCACAAACCCCAAAAGAATCCAGACCAGTGAGGGATACCAGATTAGCCAGGAGAGATTCCACAAGCCTCTTCAAGGGAGATTAAATCCCAAAAGAGGAAGGTTTCTTCCCTTTTGAAGTTTTTTTGTAAGCCTCAGGTTCAGGCTCCAAGAAGGCCCAACTACAAGTTAGTATTGTAAATTAGGCGTACTTAAAAATACAATAGACTAACTCAAGTTAGTTGACTGATAGTGTCAAGCAACTTAAAACTTAGTCTCAAAAATCCCAGAATCTGCTAAAATGTTTTAGCAGTTCTATTACTTTAATTATTTCTGCACATCCAAATGGCCAGTTCTAGGTCCACAGAAATGCTAGTCTTTTTATTTTTGATGTACCAGTTAAAAACTTTCCTCATTTCAGAACTGGTCTTTCCTCTCTCTAGCTAAAAGCTATTTTCATAAGTCCAATTGATGAGAATTAGGTAAGGGGAAACCCCTTTTGGTTCTGTGCAAGGATACATAGTTAAATGCAGTCTAGTGATGGTGCAGAGTCCAGTGTAAAGGAATTTATAGGCCCGAAAACCTAGATTGATAAAAAAAGGTTTATTGTAGGGGTTTGGAAGTAAGGGTAAAGGTAGAAAGACACCAGGGCCAGAGGTGGTTGCTGGGCAGACAGGAACCCTTACCTGGCCAGAAGGATACCATGTTTGGGGCTCCTGCAAAGAATGGGCTCACGGGTTCCCTTTTTATAATGGGGGCTCTTGGTGATCTTGAAGGTGAGTCGAAGTCTCAGGCTCCTGGCTGGTTTCCACCAGGGTTAGCATTGAATAGAATTTAATGGGTTTTTAGATAAGGAAGAAACTGTGGGGGTTGGGGAAACCTGAGCAGATAGTGGGGGCTGGGAAAGCCCAAGTTAGCTCAGATCCGGTGGGGGCTGGGAAGGCCAAATTCATTGGAATTCAAAAGAGTGCTTTAGACCAGGATTTGTGAATCAAAGATCCTAGCTTCTTCAGCCATGACGGGAAAGGGGGGAGTTGGGAATCAGAAAGGAATCTTAAAGGGACCTCAACCCACATCACAATTAGTAGGAAACAAGTGCTTTTAAATCCCAAATAGCCAAATTTTTGCTCAGATACACACACACACACACACACACACACACACACACACACACACACACACACACACTGTTTTCTAAATCAATCAAGCTTCCATTCTCAGCCCCACCTTGGGGTGCAATCAAGCAGGGAAATTCTGGAGCCCAACCCATAAGAACCAGGTATTGAAGACTCCTTTGAATTTATACATTTTGGTACTTTATCCCAATTCTTCCTAAATGGTTAGATAAAAAGAGCCAGCTACCTTAAATTGTGATGGAGGACTCACCCAATCTTACCAAAGGAAAATGGGGCACCCTTATGGACTTGAACTACTTATAATTTCCCACTATTAAAGGGAAATTGGAGCTTTTTAAGCACCTAAATTCTCCCAATCACAATCCCAGTCATCCAAGTGGCTCACCAGTTCTTGGCAAAGGAAAAATCCTCTTAACCACTCAGAGTTTCCCCCTTGTCTTCAGTTGTTTGCCTTACCTGAGTTGTTTCTTTCCAAGATTCACAGTATCTTATCCTCTTTTCAAACTTTTCTCAGCTGGCTTATCTCTTGAACTGAATTAATCCTCTATGTTTGCTAGCCCATTTCCATTTTGGCTTTCTCCAAGTGTCTCTCTTTGGGACTTTACCCAAATGGAGCAGTAGTTACTGAGCTGAGTCCAAGACTGATGGGGGCGGTAGCCCCTTGATATTCCTTGTTTGATATCCAACTTCCTTTGGGACTTGGACCTTTGATACAAGATCTGGTCAAACTAGTTTGGGCTATCTGAGCTGGCTGGGGTTTTACAGCCCCCGTTCTAATCTGCTCAGATAGACCAAATGCCATCAGGAAATTCCTTTTCGGGAAGAGACTTCTTCTGTCCCCAAAAGATAACAAGAGAATCCTTATCTTATTTACATCACTCTCCAGAACTTCCTTACATCACTGCATCTGAATGATTGTGCTCGTGTATAAAACAGAGTCCTCAAAAATCTATTCTTTGCAAAATTGACCTTGTACCTTGCCATTTTGCCCACCGACTCTCCGGTGTTTCTATTCTAATCAATAAAGACTTTGTTTCTACACAGCTTTGAGTAGCAAAATTCATTCGCTAAAGGACCTGCACGTTGGGACTTTGGGAAGGAGAGAGATAATTAGACATCTTGAAAGGAACTGACCCATTTCAGTTTAGACCCTCAGTTTATTCCTCATCAAGACCACTGGAGAACTCTCCATAGGGCTCCTGCCCAAGGATTCAGTACAGAAGAAACCCATCAGGAACAGGAAATATCCAGAACAAGCCCCTCCTCCACCCTACCCCACTCCACCAAATTAGACCACATTCCCATAAGAGGTCTTCACTCAGTTTATCCCCTTCTGTTCCCAGCTTGTCCAGAACTAGAGTCCACAGTTAGTCAAAGGCTTTCCCTTTTTTAAGGTGGAAGTCAAAAATGTGTTCTAACTACAGGATAGAAATTTTTTCTTGCTAGTTGCATTTTAAATCTTTCCTGGTAACAAAATCTAGGTCACAGAACAAGCATGACACAGACCTTCTGCACAGAGCTGCAGATACAGACAAAAATGAAATAGATCTTTTCCATCTTTTCCAAAAGCCATAAAATTTCTATTCCTATAGTACTTGGCCTCCTCTGGCATCTCAGGGAGGGTGAAAAGGTAGCAAAGATTCCATAGATAGGAAGGAGTTTTGTTGAAGGTGCAAGTTTTCTGAGTGTGGAACTCAAGATGATCTAAACAAGCCTTAAAATTTCCAGGATCTTGGGTGTCCCAGCTATAGGATCAAGGGAGAAAAGAATGGGTTGAGGGGGCATACCATAAAAAGGAGAAGTTGAATCCAGGAGAGACCAGACTCTCCTTATACAGGGACACAAAATGTTGAGGTTCAAAGGAGACCCCAAAAGGTTGGGGTTTCAGACTGGTGAAATGAGGTGTCTCAAAAGAATATGTAAGCTCAAACTCATCTCCAAGTCAAGGGGCAAAGTTCATTATAATTTTTATTCTAATTTAAGCAGGCTAAATTCCAAAGGAATTTAGCAAAGAACCAGGAGTAAGAAGATAAATTTATAGAAAAAAAGAGAGATCAGATCCTTTATGTCACTGATATGCTAATTTTATGGCTTAGAAGTAGAATTGAGGAATGGTGGTAGAGGAGGGGTTGAAAAGTGGTTTGGTATGCACTACATTATTGATTCAGAAACTTTATTACTGACCAATAGATTGTTATCTGACATATTATTTGCAGAATTACAGCATTCCCAAGACCAGGTAGCCTTAGGGTTACCATCACATCTCCTCTAGAAGCTGTACCCCATTGCTTTCTCCTTGTCAGAAGGCAGGTTTATTATGATAAGAGATTACAGTCAGGTTACCATATTTACCACGAGTGGTAAATATGAAATAGATTTGGAAGAGCATATAGTTAACAAGAAAAGGGATTTTAACAATTAACAATGAAAAATACAAGTTCTCCAGTGGAACTCCTAATTAACCAGGAGAAAGGGAATAAATACATTGTGAAGTAGGAATACAGCATTGACTGAAGAGCTAACTCCACAGAAGGACTTTAATATCCTAAAAGAGTTAGTTAGTTATAAGAATGAAAAAAGACTGTGGGGAGCTAACCCAAAAGAGAAAAATGAGGAAATTTAATTTATTTAGCCTATACTAATACCATCATTTGGTGCTAATTACTTTCCTGAATCTCATTAATATTAATTGCCTGGCTCCAGATGAGTTGCTGGGGGTACAGCTCCTACTCATAGGTGTTGTTGTTAGGTCTTCATTCTGGAAAAGGACCATCACATTAGGGAGATGATGACATGTAAGTCAATTGAATTTAAGTGAGGGAGGGCTATACAAAGTCACCATTTTCTCCTCTGGAGTCTTTTGAGTCCAGTTGCAAGAAATAGATTAGGATAACTGGACATGGCTGGATTTCATCAGAAGACTTTGATCTTTTTAAGCTTATGTTTTTAACAGGTTTTTCAGTTTGACTGAGGGAATGCCCAATCAATGATTAAGTCTAGGTAAGAAATCAGGCAGAGAATGTCTTCTTTTACCCAAACAAGAAAAAAAAAAAAAATCAAAGGGGAGGGGAAGACTATCAAGGTTTCTAGCTAAAACAGAAACAATTGTTATTTACATTCACTTTGAGCCCAAACAATGGCCAACTAGAGCTTGGTCTGATCTATTGTTGGTCAATCAATGAGAGCCAGTGATTTGGGTTTAAGGAATGATCCCAGCCTGTAAATCCCAAGGTATCTTCCAAGGTTTCAGGAATCAAAATTTGCATTACTCTGTCCAAGAGCATCCACAGATAAGGGTATGGTACCCTATGTGGACACAAGGAAAGGAAAGAGGAGCTATATTGTTCACCTGGCCAATTCTAGTTGGTTCTTCCCTGAGAAGTTGTTTGTCCTTTGCTCTCAAAGAGGACTATGATATCAGAGAAGTGATGCTATGACATGCAATTAAAAGAGGGAAAACTGTAAGTCACCAGTCTCAATTTCTCCTCTACTTGGGTAATACAACTTTTTTTCTTCATTTCAATTCATTTCTCTTTCTTCTTTCCCTTCTGTCTCCTCTGTCATACCCTTATCTATAGATGATCTTTTTAAAGGAATGTAAATTTTAATTTCTGTTGCTCTTACTGATAGCTAGATTCAAGTTTGCCTCTGATACCTACTGACAGTGTGTCCATATACAAATCAAATACCCATGCCCCTTGGGACTCTCTTACATTTCTAGTTTATGAGGTTTCATAGAAATTCAAAGGCTTAGTTCATGTGTAAATGATATTCTCATTTTCCGCTCTTCTCATTCTCTTTTGCTCTTCTGTTAGTTTTTTCCCCCCTATAGCCAAGGTGGTACCAGTAGTAATGAGCAGAACCTAGTTCTTTCTGGTCCAAGCCCAATTCCTCTGGTTCCAAATTCTTTATTCTTTCCTTTCCTCCATTCCTTTATTTGGAATTTTAAAACAACTCTAAAGTCTTAATGAGGGAAATTCAGAGAAAAGGGTGATAACATTAAAAAGAAAACAGGAAGCTTTAGAGAATATAAGGGGAAAAGAAATTCTCAAGAGGGAGTGGCCCAATTCTGCCTATCTCCAGAAGACAGAAAGCCTGCCTGCAGAACTTCACTGTTTGACTTTAAGGAAAGGAAGAAGTTCCTAGTACTAAAGAGTAAGTTCTTTATCTTATAATTATATTTCACGCTCTTCATTCTGAAAATCAATTAGAGCTTCTTCTGGTACAGCTTCTTCAGATCACAGGTCACAGGCAGCCAGGAGTTTGGTTAGATGGGTAGTGGAAAGTATGCTAGGATATAGGAAAGCTGTTAAAAGAATACAGGGATGACAGTAATAGCATTGGAAATCCCAAGAGAACTTCAGTTGGAATTAGAGTGTAATTAGATCATCCTTTAAGCTGAGACTCTCATCATTAAAGAGATGACTTATAAAAAATAAATTGGTCAATGGAGTAAATTTTCTCTTTTGCAAATTTTGACAATGTGATTGACAGTCAACATGAATTTATTGAACAGTTACTATGTTCCAGGTACAGTGCTGAGCACTGAGGATACAAAGAAAAGCAAAAACAATCTAATGGGGAAGACAGAACACAAAACTGCACAGACAAGATATCTATATCTCTACCTATATCTATCTATCTATCTCTCTATCTCTCTATCTATCTATCTATCTATGATAACTCAGAGGTAATCTCAGAGGGAGGGCACTACTATTAAAGGGGACCAGGAAAGGTTTGTTATATAAATATATAATATTATATATATATATACACATATATATATATTATATATAGAATTGGGAAATGGGCTATGAAAGTCAGGAGTCCTATATGTTTGGATTGTACAGTGCTTGGAGAGGAAAATGTGTGAGACTGGAAAGGTATAAAGAGGCAACATCATTAGAAGTTTTAAAACCAACTAATCAATCAATTTTAAAAACTTATTATGTACCAGTCACTGTGCTAATAAACTCTGAAAAGTGGATAGATTAAGCTTAATGATTGCAATTTACTATGAATTCCTGAGCCTCTCATTCAAGTTCCCAATCCTATAAGAAGCTGAAAAGTATAGCAAGTCTTGTCATTTTAACTCCTAAGTTTCTGAAACTTGCTTAGGCATTTCAGGCATCATGGATGATGTCCTATATAATTATATGAAGATTAAAAGTGCTATGTTGAGTATGGGAGAGCTACAGGAGTATAGCTTATATCACCTAATTCCTTTGCTAGCAATTTCAGAGCAAAGGGAAGAGTCTTAAAACATCGTTAGACCTTTGTATTCTAGAGAAGACTAAATTTCAGCCTGAGCCAATCTTTTATATTACTCAGGTAGATAGCTAGTAACAAGCATAGTAGGCAAGTTGCCTGTATAAGATTCAAAATGCATCAGGAAACCTTTCTCTTTCCTAAAGAACACTACTCTCACTAGCTTTCTAGCATTTGAAACTCCAATGGGAATTCATTCCTTTAATGTAGACTTCTTGCTCCTTGTTCAAATGAATTAAATTCAACAAGTATATTCAACACCTAAGAAAAAACATTGAGAAGTCTTTGCCTTCAAAGGGCTTACATTATATTTAATGGTTATGATATATGTACAGATAAGAATAACATATAACTCAGAATAAAGGAAGCAAAAGAGGACTTAGCAAAATATGACAAGATCATGAGTCATACATATAAGAAAATATATTAGGGAGAGATCATTTCTGGCCAGGGAGATAAAGGGAAGTTTCCTTCAAGTAGTGAATTCTACTTGATGGACTGGCAAGGGAAGAAGTTATCAGACTGTATTATAAGAATTTTTTTTAATATAATATTTTATTTTCCTCACATTACATGTAAAGCAATTGGGCTGAGAACTCCTGAAGCAGCTTTTGTGGCTTCCAAAGTCTGCTCCTGGTTTACTAGATTTGAGTCTGCACTGTATGGCCTGTGTTGGATTGTGCTCCAGTCTCTCCCAAGTGCAACACACCTTTCCTGCCAATTGGAAAAACATTTCACCCCAGATCAGCGGCTCACCTCTAATTTATGATTTTAGAAAGTTGTCTGATATGCTGACATGTGATTTGTTTGTGATAATACAGCTAGAAGATATCAGACACAGCATTTGAACCCCACCTTTCCTGACTTCAGAACCAACTTTCTAGCTACTGTCATGCTATTTGTAATTAAGACAAAGGAAGTCTTTTGATCACAATTCTGATACAAATCAATAGGAACTCCATATTTGATCAAGAAGCAAATAGGAACCTTCTTTCCACTACCTAACAATTCAGCTCCAGTCTGGATAATGAGGTTTTTTTCTCTTGATTCATTGGAGTTCATTTTTAGATTCATTTTAACCACCTTTGATGAATCCTATGAATCAGAATATAATGGGAGAGCATTTTAAACCAGATAGTCTTTGGTGGCTATCTGTATCTACTATTTTCAAAAAAATTTTTTTTAATTTATGTACTTTAAATACATTTTATTTAAATTTATACATATATATATATTAAATTAACATATTTGTTTTTTCTTTCCACAAATGAAAATTTAAAAAGCCCACTTACATTTTATTCATAATCATAATTTGTTCAACCATTCTTCAATTAATGGCTATTGTCTTGGTCTCCAGTTCTTTGGTACCACTAGAAAAGATATAAATATTTTCATATATAGGACCTTTTCCTCTTCCTTTGATCTCTTTGGGATATAGATCTAATAATATTTCACTGGGTCAAAGAATATCCACAAACATTATATGAAAATTAACTATGATTTACTTAGTTCTTTTCAGCAATATGATGATCTAAGACAATTTTAAAAGATTTATGATGAAAAATGCTATTACATCAGGGAAAGAACTATGGAGCCTGAATGCAAATCATTTTTAACTTAAAAAAAAAATTATTTTTCATGATTTTTTGTCTTTATTCTGATTTCTTCTTTCACAATACGACTAATGATTGCATGTTTATAAACTACACCAGATTGCTTGCTGTCTTGGAATGAAGGAAGGGAAGGAAGAGAGGGGAAAAAAAAAAATTGGCATTCAAAATATTACAAGAGTGAATGTTGAAAGTTATCTTTACATGTAATTGGAAAAAATAAAATATTGAGTGAAAAAAAAAATTGAAAACAGCCTTTGCATGCAATTAGACTACAAAATCAAACTAATTAAAAAAATATGCTTGTTCAGTATTTTGGGGGGCATAGTTTCAAATTTCTTGGAAAAGACTTTCACCCAGTTTTGCCTTTGTAACAAAATATGCTTCCTAGAAGGTAAGTGCAAGAACCCCAAGAATCATTCTTTTACCTCTGGGAAATAAGTCAGGTGGATTAGTATTTCAATTCTTAATGGTATTCAAAGAGAGAGGGCCCAGAACACCTAATTCTGTGGTTCAGAATGGTATTCTTAAGTGATAGTATCCATAAAAATATGAAAGTAGCTGTAATGAGGGCAAGGAAAGGGGGAACCCCATTTCTCGGTGCATAGATCCCATGAGGCACAATGTCCCCTGTAAATGAAATATGTGAACCTAGAATTGAAAACCTAGGCCTGAAAACCTACATTGATAAATAAAAGGTTTATTGTAGGAATTTGGAAGTAAAGTTCAGTTAGAAAGACTCCAGGGCCAGAGGTGGCCGCTGGGCAGTCAGGAACCCTTACATGGCTGGAAGGATACCATGGGTTGGCTGGGAGGGCTCCTGCAAAGAGGGCTCCGGCTTGGCCCTTTTTATACCTAGAAATTGATGGGTGGTACCCCTAAGTTCTCGGCGGGCTTTTCAGTTAGCTCAGATCAGGTGAGGGCTGGGGGAAGCTGAGCTGATAATGGGGCTGGGCCTGGATATTCAAAGGGTGCCTTTGACCAGGATTTGTGAATCAAGGTCAGCCATGGGTTGGGCAATTAGAAAGGAATCTTTAAGTGACCTCAACCCCCATCAGCTGGGATAAGAAAATGGGTTTAAATCCTGATTCTGTCACTAGCTGTGTGACCTTATTCTATTTATTCATCTTCAATACAGTTCCTTTCCAAAATATTTAGAAGGGGTGAAAGATTCCTTCCAGTTCTTATAGTTTGTGAAAAGTTTGGGTAATTTTTGTTTGTTTGCTTTTAAAAACAAATGAGCTCTTCCCTTATGCTGTTGGTTAGAGAAGAAACTAAGAGAAGAAATGAAATAGCTTTGAATTCACAACATACAAGTATTTCAAGATGTGTAAAAATGACATGAAAGCAGGAAAGGAAGAAGAGAAAGTTGGACATAATAATACCCCAAAATCCCAGAGCCAGCACTGTGGAATTTTATTTATTGTTCTTCTCCTTCCCTTATCACCCCATTCCCATTCCAACAACCATGATACTTCCATCCTAGTTTTTTGTGATTCTTTTTGGGGTTTTCTTGATGAAGTTGCTGTAGTGGTTTACCATATCCTTCAGCTCCTTTTGCAAATGAGGAAACTGAGGCAAAAAGGATTAAATGATTTTGCCTAGGGCCACACCTCTGGTAAATATCTGAGCCTATATTTGAATTCAGGAAGGTGAGTCTTCTGATGCTAGGCTTAGCCCTCTATCTATTGTGGTACCTAGCTGTTCTCACTTGTTTGAAATATTAGAAGTTGGAGCTTTTCATTGATCCTTATCTTTAAATTTTTTAAAATTTAATTTTACATTACTTTTAATATTTACTTTTATTCTAAATTTAAATAACAAAAAAGAGTATTTCTATATGCTTATCTATACTCATACTATGAGTATCCACCTGACATCACTTCCTTTTTTAAAAGTAATATATTCTATACATTAATTGCAGAAGTGTTCTTGTTTGTCATCTATGCTTGTCATCTGTGTTCCTTTCTGAATTTTCTTCTTTTCTATGAATAGTAAGAAATGTCACTTTTTGGGGGGAGGGGCTTACTATTAATTTCATCTATGATCTTAACCCAGAATTTAAAAAGTGGGGTAGGGGAAGGGTGAGAATAGGAAATTGTTATGCCAGAGAAAATGAGGCAAAATAAAGATTAGAGAATTTTTAATATTTTATTTGAGAGGGAGAAATTGTGTTGGGGGCATATTGCCCCCAGGGCTAATGTCTCAAAGCATCTAGCATGGAATGTGAATTTCCCATGAAATATACATACACACACATATGGCTCGAAGTGATCCAGAGTAGACTGAGGCAGGGGTGAAGTCTGAGCACTGAGAGTCGGAAAGGACCATTAATCTGGTTCTGACAGAGTCGAGGGCAGGACCATAAATTCTTACAAATTGTGAGTGAAGGAGATAGTCAAACTAGAGCCAGGAAATCTGAAGAGATAGAGGTAGACAATGCTAATTAGGTATCTGAGATAGGACATCTGGAGTTTTATCTTTTGGAATGCCTGTGTGGCCACAGTCCTAATTATCTCAGTCCTAATGAGAAGGAAGGGGAGGTGTTGCAACCAGGGGCATTTAGGGAGAACAATAAAAGGAACTGAGGCAGAACAGTTCAGGGAAACTGAGGCAGAACAATTTAGGGAAACTGAGGCAGGACAATAAAAGGGAACTAGGCACAACAAAATGACCCTCATAATCAATAAACTTAAGCAAGCAAAGCTAATCAAATAGGGCCATATTTAAAAAAAGCATGTCTACAACATATGTTCATCATCTCTTAGTCAAGGGGTAGGTAATATCATATCTCCACTGGAGACAAAATTGGTTGTGGCTTTAATCAGAGTTCTTAAGTCTTTCAAAACTGTTTTTCTCTGCAATATTATTATCTTTGTGAAAATTGTTTTCCTGGTTCCATTCTATCCTATATTCTTCTTCAATTCATAGTACCCAATACTCTTTCATTTTGATGTAATAACAAACAATACAGTGTAATATTTTGCATTATACATCACATTACAATTTGTTAAGTCTTTTCCTAATTGTCTAAGAAGTACTCTAAGGCAGTACCTTAGATTTAAATTCTCCAACCCTTTCTTGATAATCCTTCTCCTTTTAAATAAATTTCAAAATTTGTTTCTACACGTAATGGAGGGGAAAATAAACATTAAATTCAACTTATTTTTTTTTTTTTTTTTTTGTATTTACATCATAGTTTTTCTTGTGGTCAAGAAAAACAATTAAGCCATCAAATACTGTGGACATATATGCATTCAATATCCTGTTCTAGTAATTTCCTATCTTTGTGTTACAAGTTACTGCTTTCCTTTAACTTCTCAGAATTAGTCCCAAGGCAGGGCAGAGTACAGAGGAACAGCAGAAGTTATGAAGGCAAAGGAGGAAGAAAGGTACTAAAGCTTTAGTCCTCATTTCCCCTCCACAGCCCAGAGTCATGGATCCAATTATTACCACTTCTCTTTTGCCTTAAAACTGGTTGTATTGAACAAAAGGAGGCATTGTATATCTGGGAGAGATGAAAACAGCCACATTGTTTAAATAATTCATAGCTCTGTCTCTTTCTCTGTCTTTGGAAACAAAATTGGCTTCTACAGAGCTATAAGAATGACTCTACAACAATTAAAGCACTTAACATTTATCTGAGGAACAAAAAGTACTGTTGAGAACAAGGTAACTGCCAAATGAGTGATTTGCAGACTTGGACCCATATGCAAGTCAAGGGGCAAAGTTTATTGTAATTGTAATGCTAATTGAAGTGAGCTAAGTCCCAAAAGAATTTAGCAAAGGACAAGAGAAAGGAGCCACATTTATACAGTTCTTCAAGTTATTTATATGCTAATTTTATGTCTTAGAGAGAGAACTGAGAAGTGGTCTCAGGAATTTGGTTATCACTGGCCAGCAGATCTTCCTAAGGCCAGAAGACTTTAGAATCATTGACAGATTATCAGAATAATAGTATTCTAAGGCCAGAGGATCTCAGGATCACCAATAACTTCCCTAAAGTCTAAGGGAAGAAATATCATTACATTCCTAGGCCAGATGACTTTTACATTCATTAATAGACAAATTGTTAGAACAATAGCACTCAAAGGTGGTTGTGGGGAACCTTGGGATACTGATTCAAAAGCCAAAAGATTTTAGAATCATTGACAGATTGTTAGAACAGAAGCACTCTAAGGTGGGGGGGAGTGGAGAGGGACTCCCCCCCCCCCCTTACTGCTGTTTTCCCTAGAAGCTATGCTTCTTCATTACTAATGAATTGTTAATGGAGCTGTGAACTGACATTCTGGAGAGCAATTTAGTACTATGCCCAATGGATTATAAAACTATATCCCAAAGAAAGGGATCATAAAAGAGGGGTAAGGACCCACTTGTGGTCCTCTGCCTAGAAAAGCCTCCACAGCCCAGCCTGAAGACACTAAACTGTTGTGCCACAGTTTCCTTTTTCTGTCCTGCCTCATTTTTCCTAATTGTCCTGCCTCAATTCCTCTGGTTGCAACCCCCATTTCCTGACCATTAGGACTGAAGTGAGATCTGGACACTCTGGCATTCCAAAAAAGTCACAAACTGTAAAGGTATAATCTCAAGATAAGGGGGAGTTCAGACATCTTGGCTCCTAAGTCCTCCTAAGTTATCAAGAATTTATGGTCCTATCCCCACCCTGTCAGAACCAGATTGATGGTCTATCCTTGGAAATTCCTGCCATTTACCAATGTTCAGGCTCCACCCCCTTGCCTAACCTGATTTATAGAAACATATATAATTCATTGGAATTTCACATTCAAGGCTGGATTCTGTGAGATGAAAATTTAATTCAGCTCTGGAGGCAGAATGGATTCTGCTCTGCCTCCAGACTATCTCTTGCTCTCAGAAATCCAAATAAAATATTAAAAACTCTCTAATCTCTATCTTGCCTCAGTTTCTCCAGCATTACAAAACAACTCTCCAATAGAATTTTGATGGAAAATGCCATCTGCTTCCAGAGAAAGAACTGTGGAGACTGAATTTTTTTCATTATTGTTGTTTTGTTTTGGGTGGTGGTGCTGTCCAGCCCAGCTAGGTGGTGCAGTGGAGTCAAATCCAAATCATTTAACTGATTTCGAAGTGGTTCTATATATTTTGCATTATTCACTTAAATGAGGTTGAATCTAAGCCAGTCCCTTGTAGTGTTAAACAATGAAGCTAATGGGGCAGCTAGGTGGTGAAGTGGATAGAGCACCAGCCTTGAATTCAGGAGGACCCAAGTTCAAAACTGGTCTCAGACACTTAACACTTCCTAGCTGTGTGACCCTGGGCAAGTCACTTAACCCCAGCCTCAGGAAAAAATAAATAATAATTAAAAAAAAATAATGAAGCTAACGGCTGTAATTTGCTAAATAAGCAAAATGCCTAACAATATGAATCTGTGAAAAACTCCCTATACTTCATTTCCTGCTTGAAAGGGATGTTTCTTGACTATAATTAATTTCCTATACTACATATCATCTGGACAGCTAGGTGATCCAGTGAATAGAGCAGGGCCTTGAGGTAGAATGATTCATCTTTCTAAGTTTAAGTCAGACACTTACTAGCTGTATTATCTGGTGCAAGTCACTTCACCCTATTTGCCTCAGTTTTCTCATCTGCAAAATGAACTGGAGAAGGAAATGGCAAACTACTTCAGTATGTTTGCCAAAAAAACCTCAAATGGGGGTCGTGAATTAACATGACTGAAAAAAAAAACAAAAATTGAATGAACTGCCTCAGGAGATAGAGAGTTTCTTTTTTCTTTTTTTTTTTTTTTAATTTTTTTTTTTTATTATATATATATATATTTTATAATATTATCCCTTGTATTCATTTTTCCAAATTACCCCCCCTCCCTCTATTCCCTCCCCCCGATGACAGGCAATACCATACATTTTACATGTGTTACAATATAGTCTAGGTACAATACATGTGTGTGAAATCATTTTCTTGTTGCACAATAAACATTAGAATCCGAAGGTACATGCAATCTGGGCAGACAGATATTAGTGCTAACAATTTACATTCCCCTCCCAGTGTTTCTTCTCTGGGTGTAGCTACCTCTGTCCATCATTGATCAACTGGAAGTGAGTTGGATCTTCTTTATGTTGAAGATTTCCACTTCCATCAGAATACATCCTCATACAGTATTGTTGTTGAAGTGTACAGTGATCTTCTGGTTCTGCTCATTTCACTCAGCATCAGTTGATTTAAGACTCTCCAGGCCTCTGATAGAGAGTTTCTTTAGAGACCTTCCTGTAAAAGCTAATAGAAATCTAATCAGAGAAATTGTAAAGAGAATTCCCTTTCAGGTATGAGTTGAAAACAAGGTAACTTCCAAGTCAGTGATCCTGTGAATCTTTTCATGATTTTTGTTTCCAAAAAGCATAGCAAGAGACCAAATCTTCTGACATCCCAGAGGTATACTACCTGTTATCTCTTCCTATTTTAGATCTTCAGATCCAGTCCTAACCAGTGGTTCCATGGCAGATGTCATAATTTTGCTTTCATTCTCAGTGTTGCCAATCCTAGCATACAGCCAAATGCAGAAAAGGGATGGTAAGTATGGGGTTATAACAGTGATTTTGATGAGGTTTAGAGATACCCAAATGAAATTAGGGTATCTGGTAGTCAGAGAGTTAAATGAGGTCTAGTGGCAGGTTCGGAGTTTAAGGAGTTAAATGGAGCTCCCCTGCAACCCCTCAGGATTTGACGCATTGGTAGGGAGTTAAATGAGGTCTAGTGGTGGTGCAAGCAGTTCTCTGTAAAGAAATTTCAGACCCCAAAAGCTAGATTGATAAAAGAGATTTATTATAGAGATTGGAAGTAAGGTTAAAGTCTAGTTAAGGAAATAGGTGAGAGTAAAGAGAAGGGGCATTGGAAATTGTATTCCAGTGTGCAGAGAGTCCTTGGGGTGCCAGGCATGGTGCTGGCATGTTTGGACCCTCTGTGAAGAGAGGACTCCAGCTTGGCTCTTTTTATAATGAGAAATTTAGCTAAAGGAGCCGGTGGGTGGAGTCCCAAGTTGGCTCCTCCAAGGCTTTCAGCTAGGGCTAGAATTTGCTTGGTGGGGGTTGGGAAACCTGAGAGAGATCATTAGAATGGGGGCTGGGACAGCCCAAGTTGGCTCCCATCCGATAGAGGCTGGGACAAACCTGGATCTCCTATTAGAATTCAAAGGGGTGCTTTTGGCTAGGATTTGTGAATCATTTTCAAGGCAGGATCTGTACTATGATAAATACTGACTGTGTGTCACTTTCTCTATGACTTTAAATTTTAAAGATGCCTTAAGAGAGAAAAGAAAGAGGAAGAAGTAGCAGTGGTTTTTTTGAAAATCTTATTGATATCTTTTATTTTTATACAGCTTAAATTCTCCCCTCTATTCCTTCACCTTACTAGTGGTTTCTCATATTAGAAATCATTTTTAAAGAAAAAAAAAAAAGAAATAAGAGAAAAATCAGGAAAGTCAATTGACACAATGGAAAAAATATATGTTCTACATTCCTTTCACATTTCTGCAAAGTAATAGAAAGTGTGTCTTCTCATATTTCTTCTTTGGTGCTAGCTTATTTTTTTCATAATAAGAGAAAATGGGGCGGGGAGGTGGTATAGTAAATAGAACCTGGAATTGGAAGGGGGAAAACTCATCTTTCTGAGTTCAAATCCAGCCTCAAACACTTTCTAGCTATGTTACCTTGGAAAAGGTATCTTACCCTGTTTGCTTCAATTACTTATCTATAAAATTAACTGCAGAAGAAAATGGCAATCTTCAAAGATACCTCAGTATCTTTGTCAAGAAAACCCCAAAATAGGATGATGAAGAATCAGATACAACTGAACATATTCTTTTTAATTTTTGGTAAATGTTTTTTTTTTTTTTTTTTTTTTTTAATATTTTATAGTGGTTGTTATTATGTTGGGGTAGTCATTGTAACACATTGTTTTCTTGGCTCTGCTTATTTCATTTTGTTTTAGTTTATATGATTCTATGCTTCTCAGTACTCATCATTTTACAGATTTATAATTTCTTATACACAGTAACATTTTATTATATTCATGTACCACAATTAGTTTAACTATTATTACTTAATCTTTAAATAGCTATTTTATTTCTATTTCTTTGCTACAATAAAAAGTGCAGCTAATTTTTTTTTCAAATGAACTATATTGTTGCATTTCTAAATATATATAGAAGTGAATGTATTATATATGACTTTGTGTGAATGGTGGCTCACTTCAAATGAATCTTGTTTTGAACTAAGTACTTAATCTATTTGTATTTATTTTCCCTCATTCGTAATGTAATGAAGATAATCTTAAAGTTTATTTCTTTCAGATTATAATTATTTTGATGATATAGATATGTTCCATTATATATAGCTCTATGTATTGTATGTATATTGTCCAATTTCCAACATAAAACTACAAGTGTCTCTAGGACAGGAACTTGAATTTTTGTTTCCTTTGTAAGTCCTAACAATGCTTACTCCATTATTTGAACTCATTAAATATGATAATCTGGTCCATAATCTCACAGTCTTTTTCAAATGTTAATATGATAGAATTGCAAAGAGGTGGATTTGCTTCATAGCACAATATTATGGAAAGACATTTGAGTCTTTCCTTGCTTAGTCTCTTGCCATCTCTATAAACTTGAGCAGAACATCTGAATTCATTGAGTCTTTTTTACAAATTATAAAATGAGAGAGAATGGGGCAGAAGATGGAGTAAGGTGGGGACTCACCAGAGCTCTCTCCCAAACCCCTCCAAAGACCTCTAGATAATGACTCTAAACAAATTCTAGAGCAGCATCTACAAAAAAGATGGATTGAAGAAATTTTCTAGCCCAAGATAACTTAGAAGTTTGGCAGGAAAGATCTGTCATACCTGGGTGAGAGTGGCACAGCCCCAACCCCAACAAACTAGGACCAGTCTTGGTAGCCATTGCATCAGCAGTGACTGTGGTGGTTTTTGGAACTCTTAGACCAAAGATGATAAGAGAACCAAACAACTAGTCAGAAAGAGATTACAGTGGTCTGTTTTTTCAATACCAAGACAGGACTCTGTTGCTTTGCCCAGATTTGGATCAGGGTGGTAGTCCTGGGTAGCAATCCTGGGGCAAGGTGGAACCTTAGCACAGCAGAACTTGCAGGTCACAGTGGAACAAGCATCTTCCTCACAATTCCAGGGCCAAAAAGGATAATTGTAGTCATTCCCAAACCAGAGGACAGTCCAGGAGAGTAGTTAATACTTCTCCTTAGATCTTACTACTTTGCAAGAATTGAAAATGTACAGGTCCCTAAAAGTATCTCTGAAAATACTTGCACAAAACTTCTGAAGTCTAGGACACTGCATCCTCTTCTCTGTTTTTTTTTTTTTTGTCTAAGTTTTTAAATGTAAAATATGAGTATAATGAAAATGTTTTTCATGACTACAGATGTATAACCTATATGGAATTGCTTGCCTTATCAATGAAGAGGGATCAGGAGAGAGAAAGGATTTGGAAATCAAAGTTTTCAAAATGAATATTAAAAATTGTTTTTACATGTAACTGGGGAAAAATAAAATACTGAATAAGATAAAATGAAGGAGTTGAAATAGATCTCTAAAAGTCCATTTTAGCTTTTATATTCTTTTAAAAAAGTAATAACATTTTTTTCAAAATACATGCAAAGATAGTTTTCAAAATTCACCCTTGAAAAACCTTATATTCCAAATTTTTCTTCCTCCCTTTCCACCATCATTCTTTTCTTGACAGCAAGTAATCCAATAAATGTAAAACATATGCAATTCTATAAATAATTCCACATTTATCATGCTGCACAAGAAAAATCAGATCAAAAAGGGAAAAAATAAGAAAGAAAAAATCAAGCAAACAACAACAAAAAAGGTGAAAAAATACTATGCTGTGATCCACATTCAGTTCCCATAATCCTCTCTTTGGGTGCAGATGTCTCTCCCCATTACAAATCTATTGGAATTGGCCTGAATCACTTTATTATTGAAAAGTAGCTCTAATATTCTAAGGAAATTTCTCATTGCATCCACAATCCGGTGGATCCACTGCTCAAAAGTGATCTATTCCAACTGGTATAGCCTAATCATAGCCACCATCATTTAAAGATAATTTCACTAACAGTTCACTGAGTTCAGAGGTGGGGAACATCTTCTATGAACTGTATAAGGCCTGCAAAATCATTCGCAATAGGTGATGATGAGCTGAAAGCTAGGTACAACAACCTTCCACTGCTTGAGTTCTCTAAGTTGGTAATTTTGTATGGCTTGCAAATAAATATGCAGATGGCCCTTGGCAGAAAAAAGGATCCCTTTTCCCTGACTTAGGATAATAGCTCCATCAAGAGAGCCATCCCTGCTCAAAAGGAAACAGTAGTGATGATAAGATAACAACCATCATGGGACATTCAAACTGAATTTGGAGTATTATTTTAAGTGTTCTTCTATGTGATGATGGATGTATGATCTAATCAATGTTTCCATTGCCTATATAGATTGTAATCTATCTGTGCATGACTTCATAGCCTGTGTAATTCTTATCTATGACTTTTTATACATGTTTGGCCTCTTTCCACTGCCCCAATCCCATCCCTTTGGTGCTAAGACATTCTCTGACTGCTCCCAGGAGATAGTGTGGATACTTTGGGGAATGTCCATTTTTGATTCACTTCTGAATGTCCCTTTATTAGCTGGTGAACTGGAAGAGCTGAGGATTTATGGAACCTTCTAAAAGAAGAGACACTTTCCATGATCCTTCTTCCCTATCTACCAATCTCCTACTCAAAGAGTCACCATTGTCATTGCTTTGTCTTATTTATGGGAGATAAGGCCATTGTTGCAAGTACAAGCTTCCAGTTCTTTAAGAAATGAACAGGGACCCAAGCAGTTCTCCCATTTGCAACTCCTCTCTTATGTGGATGGAATCACTATAGTAAAGAATCCTATCCTTCTTCTACTACCATCACCTCCAAAGTAGGGTAAAATCTTTTCACTCAAAAGGCTGCAGCCAAGAGTAAGATCAAATGGAAATGAACTCATTAAAAAGGAATCCTCAGTTTTTGTTTTTGTTTTTGTTTTTGCTGAGGCAATTGGGGTTAAATGACTTGCCCAGGGTCTCACAGCTAGGAAGTGTTAAGTGTCAGAGATCAGATTTGAACTCATCCTGACCTCAAGGCTAGTGCTCTATCCACTGTACCACCTAGCTGTCCCAGCTTTTTTTTTTTTTTTTAAACTCAATTGTCAACCAGGGAACTCAAACTTGACTGAAAATTTAATCCTACAACACATTCTATGGTGCCCCAGAATTAGAGAATATTTGCCTGTTTTCTAGAGATTAGGGATGGGAAAGGATCCCATTATATAGACATTCACTAAAAAGGATGCAAACCCAATATATTAAAGGCTTGCCTCTATTTATTTAAAATATCTTATGGATGTCCTAGTGCATCACTTGCCCATTTGCTTTTATTCCCCACTCTTAACATGATAAGTTCAAGTCTCTTTCCAGGAATATATTTGCTTAATCATGTCTTTTCTACCACGTCTTACATCCAAGTTATAATTCATAATACACATTAGCTTGTATTCACCATTCATCACACGCATCATCAGTCTTTCCTTTGCTTTTTCTTATTGTGGCCATCTTGATTGAGAGTTCAAAGTATATGAGCCCTTTGATCTCAGAGGTAAGATGAACAAGATGGGAAACTCACAGAGAATGAAAAGAGCTCCAGTTTATTATGCAGCACAGCCTTGCTGATATACATTTTTGCAAGTATGATCAGTGTGTGAATAGTAGAAAATTCCCAATCACCATTCAGAGAAGCAACTCTTGGGCTTTGTGTATGCATGGTATCTGCCAATGGGAGGAGAGCCAATCCAGCCATTCTAGTACCTTGTTAACTCACAGGAGAGACACTCTGTCAAGGTATCCCTGCTTACAAGCAACTACACTGTGACCTTCAGGTTGAACCCATTCCTATGCCACACATCACTGCTCCTTGCTCAACAGGGGCATTTCTGCAACATGGCAGAAAAATTTGTTGTGCACCAAAGATATGTATGTATATATGTATATAATTTTATTAATGAGGAAACTCAGACTCACAGAGGGGAAGTTGTCCAAGGTCATATATCAAGTTAGTACTAAAGTTGGAATTTGAATCCTGCTTTCCTAATATTCTTAATAGTGCTCTTTCCCCTACATCTTACAATTTTAGTGATGAGAAGTCATGTTACCCATGAACTATTCTAAATGGTGTTACTTTTTTGAAAGAAGAATTTTAATTAACACAATGGCCATCTAGATTCAAGATTCATAAGTGCAAAAATGTGTACCTTCTTCTAGAATACTTTTCATATAGCATGTATACTATTAATTACTGATTGGATTGAATTTATGTTATTGTTGATAATCTTCACTTCCAGATTTGCCAATTAAAAACATAACTATAGATATGAAGACAATGTGGTTGAGATGGACCAACGTGGAGAATGTGAATAATGTCACCTGTTCCTGTTAAAATTCTCTCAAAATTAATATATCAAGTGGAGGTAAAATTATTTTATATATATCTCTGTGTGTGCATATACTTAAAAAGTCATGTCTGCACATAAATATAAACACACATATCTATGTGTCTATATAAACATATATATGCATATAATACAAATATATTTATTTTTTCCTATTCACTCAATGAATAGGAGAAAAGATGATTTCAAATAACTAATGACAAATATCAACATATTCATAATTAGGAAATTTTGTTCTTTGAATAACTACTCTAATTTGTTCCTGAGACAAGTGCCACCAAAATCACTCTCTGTGGTGGGGGAGGAGCAGAATACCAACCAAAGACTAAGGGATACTCTAAGACTGCTTCTCATGACCCAATAAAGGAAGGAGGCTACTTGGTAGCTTCTTAGTTTAAATAATTTCTTTTGAAATCTGTATGCTAAAGCCAATTATTTTTTCACACTTAGTATCCCAGAGTTTAAATACTGAGTAAGACACATGTAGACTAGTAACTTTTATAAAAAAAACAGAGATATTTGGGTGGGTGGGGAGCAGAAACTAAAAGAAGACTTGAAATCAACCTTGTTACCTTGGCACAAAAATAATAATTAGCATCTATATAGCATTTAACAATTTGCAAAGCATTGATTAATTATCACAACCCAGTCCCATTTGGCAGAAGAAGAATCTGAAGGACAGAGAGGTTAAGTAAGTGACTTACCTAAAGTTGTGCAGCTAATAAGGCTTAGAGGCAAGATTTAAATTAACTTTCAGGTCTTTCTGACTCCAAGTCTAGCACCATCCATTGCATCATTTAGTTGCCTCCAAAAAAAAAAAAAAAAAAAAAAAAAAAAAAAAAAAAAAAAAAAGGAAAAAGAAAAAAGAAAAAGAAAAGGAAGAAAGAGAAAGGAAAAAAAATACAACTTTCAAAACTATCATGCTAAAGTTAGAAGATTCCTCAAGAATAATCTATATAGTTCAGCTGCCTCCTAATACAGAGAGGGCAATTAAGGTTCCAGAGAAGGGAAATGGTCCTAAAGGATGGCTCATTTAATACATTGAAATTGGAGCTGAAGGGACAGACAGAATGATAAGGAGCTCAAATCTCAGTGATGCATATATTGGGGAGGCTAAAAGAGATCTTAAACGACATTTTGTCCATTTGCCAAGGAAGGAAAAAGAGAATCAGGATTATATCAGAAGAAAGGAATAAAATTCAGGTTTCCTGATTGCTCATTTAATGGATTTTCAACAAGTTTGTTGAACTATGACTTTCTTCAGGGGGATTGATTCCTGGTCTCAAGGCTTAGAACCATGAGTTGAATAGGTAGGGTATCCCTGGTCCTTCCAGGTGCAGCCTAGCTCTAAGTTTAGCCCAAGGTTCCACTCCTTAGGAAACACTGAGCATCTTGGAAGAGCAAAGTTTCCAAAAAAATCCCCCCTGGGATGACAGGCAGAAGTAGTCCAGAAGGCATGATCTACTAGCACAGCATGAAGAAAACTTTTGGGAAGCAAGGTGGTTTAATTCTCAATGCTTATAGAGTTGTAGCTTGTCATAAGTAAAAGGGACCTTAGAGAGTATTTAGGTTAATTTCATAATTTTATTTGTCCTATTTCATGATCAATTAGCTAATGATTATGTGATTTTCTTGTTTTTGTTTTTAGGCAACTAACAACCATAGGTGCAAAATAAAAAGTTTCCATTGCTGGTGCCAAGGAATAGACTTTGTAATTGAAGGATTTTCTGGGAAAAGATTTTCAAAAACATTCCATCTTCCTCAAAGAGGTAATGTAGAATGTTTAACATATTTTTTGAATTTCTCATCACACTCAAAACTAAATTTTGTTTGCATAGAAATGCAAACATAATTTCTTTATTTCTTCATGTCTTCCTAGGAATAGAAGGTACTACTAAAGAAAACGTATCCTGTGAGGTTCATGATGCAAATTTTATGGACTGCAAATGGACAGTAAGGACAACTCCGAGAGATATCCAGTATCAATTTTTTTTACTCACAATCCCCACGGTAGGCTTGGAGGGAAACTTCTTTACAATTCTATTATACAAAGTATTTTTGGATCTTTCAAAGCAATATTTTGGCTATTTCAGGGCTTTTGTGGATAGAGAATGTCCAAATTATAAGACAGATTCTGAAGGCAGACGTGTTGGATGTCATTTTGATAACCTCTCAGGATTCCCAAACCCTTATCCATATCACTTCCTAGTGACTGGAACCAGCAATGGAACGGAAGTTCAGTGTACTGATGACAACATTTCATTATGGGATATTGGTAAGAATAATTTATGTCTTACACATTTGTGTTAGTGAAACATAGATCATGTTTTTATTTGTAAAGATTAGATGAATGGTTTGGCTTTTTAGCACCTCATAAAATGTACTTCAAGTGGCTCTTCATACTTGGTTCAACTGAGATAAAATGTGTGTTCCTCATCAATACACCAACTGTTTCTTTTTTATTATTATTTAACAAAGTCTGTCTTGAAAGTGTTTATTACTATATTACCTTCATTTCCAAATAACTTTTTCCCTCCCCCTTCCCAAAGAACCATCTCCTGTAACAAAGATTTTAAAAGATATGGGGATGCAAAAAGTAAGCAAAACAACTAATGTTGTTGTGGTTGAGTAGTTTCAATCATATTCATCTCTTTGTGACACCATTTGGAGTTTTCTTGGCAAAGATATTGAAACATTTTCTTCTCCAGCTCATTTTATAAATGAGAAAATGGAGGCAAACAGGGTTAAGTGACTTGCCCAGATTCATATAGCTAGGCCAAATGTGAACTCTGGAAAATGAATCTTCTTGACTCCAGGCCTGGCACTCTATCCAGTATCTATGCTACCTAACCAACACACTTGATACATATTCTGTTTTGGACAGTACACTCAATAATATTCCACATCTATAGTTTCCTACCTTTGCAAACTCAGGAAGGAAGTTCATTTTCCTGTATCTTTTCCAGAGATGAATGATTATTATAATTACATAATATTACTGTTGATGTTTCCATTTACATTGTTATAGTCAGTTGACATCTTCCTGATTCTGCTTACTTCACTTTGTCACTTCAGTTCATATAACTCATTTCTTCTATTCAAGTGAATTAGCAATTCATTCATAATTTCTAGTGTTAGAAGTTTCTTTAGAAAAATTAGGAAGTTCCTTGGGGCACTGAAATATTAAATAAATTGGCTATGATTACGTCAAGGGGCAGGTGGGTCATTCAGGGAATAGAGCACTATAACATACCCTCCTAGCAGTTACTATTACCAGTCTGTCCTAGGCCCAAGAGAGTACCTTTGACCACTGACCTTTGCAGTGTCAACTCTACCCGGCTCACCTCCTCTGAGGCCTTCAAAGGTCTCTGGCCACGATTTCTTGAAATAGTAGTTTAATAACTGGTAGTGCACTCAAGAACAGCCACGTGTAATCTTAAAAGCCTTTATTACTACCTACTCACATAATGCCCTGACTTGTTAACTTCTTAGTGAACACCTGGTCTGAAGATCCACCTATTCACTACCAAACTCCTTACGTCTCTTGGCTATCCATAAGCTTGGCTCAGCTGCCCCAGGTTAGGGGGAGCCAGGTTAAAGAGAGAGACTTGCTGTCTGCAGTGGGCTTATAAAGGGCCTGTGAGGTCACACACACAGCCAAATAGCGAGAGAGCCATCACCCATTACGAAGCTATCTCAATATGGCCAGGATCCCACCCACAGGGCAGTCCTATATCCACAGAGATTACTTCTGGGCAACTCAATCTCCTGTTGCATCGTGGCCGCCCATTTAAAGGATCCTTACAAGCCCTTACAGGCCCTTGAAGATTTGAATTCAAATATTGTTCACAATCTAATGCGGGAGACTACATATAAACAACTATATACAAACAAGATGCATATAGGATAAACTGAAAATAGAGAGAAGATTGTAGCATTAAGGGAGATTGGGAAGCACTCAAAACCTATCATAATGTGATCGCTTCCATTTCCTGTATTCTTACATCACAAGTCTAGTTTCAATCCCTAAGGACTGTGGTAAATAGATACTTTCCAAGGTATCTATAAGGAAAGTATTGACTTCTCTATTATCCATCACAATGTCTATGTTTCTATTCCAGAAATATTTAAACCACCAAATGTCACCATAAATTGTACAAATCTTAGATGTAGACTGCAATGGCAGATACCCAAAACAATACAAGGTCAGGACAATGGCTTTGAATATCAGCTTCAAATTCAAAAGGTAATGTTTTTTTCTCACTTTTTTAAATTATACTCCTCCATATATGTTCCTTACATTGTGTGTCTTGAAAAATCAATTTTCCTCAATTCAACTGTGTCTTTCTTGTCAGAATAATTCTGTTCCAAAAACTTGCTCCAATCTGAACAATTTTGCCTTTTTGTTGTTATTTTCTCTTCTGTAAGGCACAAGAATGGTCTTCTGTCTTTTTTTTTCAAAATGGAAATCAAACATCAACAATGAGAAATTGATCTTTGGATGATATAAAAGAATATCCTAACAGTAAAAAAAAAAGTGCAAGAATAGTTATTCTCACCTTAATAAATAGCAAGGCACAATAGTTCTTCATTAACATTTCCAACCCATCTTCATTTCATTTATTCCAATCTGGTTTTTCTTCTTGCCAAGGCCAACTTCTCTACTTATATCCTTGATTTTTCTCCTTTCCGATATCCAATAGAATTTTGCTCCTTCAATCATTCCTTATTTTTCTGTCATCATAATTCTTTCACCATCCACTGACTCCCTCCCCTCCACCTACAAAAATGCTTAGGTATCTCCAGGTCTCTTATTTCTTTCACAATAAAACTGCAAAAAACATGGTCTCATTTTTTCATCTGCTTTTCATTTATTATTCCTTTAAGATCTGGTTTCTAACCCACCACTACTTTCCAAAGTTGCCGATGTTCTCTTATCAAACAAATCCAATATTGTATTTTTTTCTGTATTCTATTATTTTAGTTGAGTTCTGTACAACTTTTGATTCATAGATTACCCTTTTCTCCAGGAAGTTTTCCCTTCCATTTATTTCTGGGATACTTCTTTCTCCTGATCCTTGTTCTATCTATGATGTCCTACCTATCTATCTACCTCTGTCCTACCTCAATCTCCTGCTGAGTCATCATCTTTCTCTTAAAGATCAAATACAATTTTCTCAAGGTTCTGTTGTGGGGCCTTCTTCCTTTCTGTCCTTCTATAGGTTCTCTCTTGATCATCTCAACAACTCCCATGAGTATATCTTGTTTGTACTGTTTGCTTGTATTCCATTGTTTTCACGTAGTTTCTTTTAGACAGTGAGCTACATGAGAGTAGAGACTGCCTTTTGCTTTTCTTTATCTACTCTACCCTTAGTACAGATCATGGAACATTAAAAAGTGCTTAGTAAAAGTTTGTTGAGTACTTAACTTATTTTGTTGGCCCAAGGAACACCCAGATAAGAAGAGGCCATTTTCTAATGCAAGCTGATACTTTCTCTGAAACTTTTGGAGTTTTGGAAAAAATTGCTTAGTTTTATTTCCTTTTCCTTTTGAAGATGATATCCTTCTAGAATAATAATAGTTGTAATGTTTTCAAATTATTTTATATGCATTATCCCATTTAGTGGTGCTATTGTCTTCATTTGTTAATTTGTTATTATGTTCATTTTATAGTTGCAGAACCTGAGGCTAGGGGAATTAAAAAAAAACAAAAGCAAACAAAACAAAACAAACAAACAAACAGAAAACAAACTTGTCCATGATCATATAGCTAGTAAATAGTTGAAACAAGATTCAAGTTCAGATCTTTCTGACTCCGGGTCCAGTGTTTTATCCACCTACCTGTCTCCTTAAACACATTCCAGTCATAATTCATACCTCACCAAATGCAATGTCATCTCTAGTTTGCTTAATTACTCTGACCTTACACTTTATAAATACAAATTCTAGAGGTCATAGGTTTCTTTCTGGTCTGTATTTTTCCCTCTATTAATTGCCTATTAATTGCTGGTCTTCTGCATTGATTTTCTTCTTCCTCTGCTGTAAGTGTAAATTTGGGTGATATCTGACTTAGTAAACTTATGCTGGCAGCTTTCTTTCCCTTTTTTCTCCTCTTGGATAAAGACTTAGATAGCATGGTTATCAAATTTTTAGATGACATGATACTAACATCTTGGATAACAGAAGCAAACTCAAAAAACATCTCATAAGCAAAAATTGTGAGCTGAATCTAATAAAATGAAATTTAATATAGGATATGGGAAATAAGCCTAGCAGCAATTCATATGACAGAAAAACAAAACAAAACAAAAAACAAACCTGAGTTCTTAAAATAGCAAGCTCAATGTATAAGGCAATATGAGTTAAAAACAAAACAAAACAAACAATGCCAACAGATTCAAGTTTAGGCTATGTAAATAGAGGAATAGTTTCCAGAAGACTCACTATCATATCACATGTAGAATATTGTGTTCATAATTAGAAGCCTCTTTTAGGAAGGACTCTGATAAACTGGATTATACAGAGGATATTGATTAGGATAGGTAAGGAGATATTGAACATGACTCAGGATGATTGGTGGAAGAAATTGAACATGCAAAGATGAAGAAAATTCAAGGATAATGTGCTAAATGCTTTCTAGGATTTCCTAGATTGATGATAGAATTTAGAGCCAGAAGAATGTTGTTAAGAGGAAGAAGAATATGAATTGTTCTGTTTGATCCAACAGGTCCCAGGTACAGTGTATAAAATAGGTGGAAATTGCTGCTGAAGAAAACAACTGACTTTCATTTTAGCCAAATTAATCATTACATTTTTATTAATGTATCAATATTCTGCTAGAAGGAAGCTAGATGGCAGAATGGATGAAATGCTGGCCCTGGAGTCAGAAGGATCTGAGTTCAAATCCTATTTTAGATATTAGCAGTGTGATACTGGGCAAGTGTCACTTAATCCTGTTTGCCTCAGTTTCCTCATCTATAAAATAAGCTGAGGAAGGAAATGTCAAAAGTACTTTATCATCTTTGTTGAGAAAGCCCCAAATGAGATCACAAAGAATTGGACATAATTAATCGAGTGTAATTCTACTTGGAAAGAGAAATAGATACTAGAAAACTGCTAATCAGTCAGAAAAATCCTCCTTTCCAGGCACTTTTGCAATTTATATTTTATGTTAATCTTAAAAGAAAAGGTAAAGATATTTATCAAATTCCATAAAAAGTAAATGTACTTAAATAAATTTAGATCTGAAAATACTATTTTGCCTTTGTTTTATTTTCCCCTAATCTTTCTTTCTCCAAAATTTTTTTTTATTAGTTTATTTAGCCCTATAAAGTATTCCTTGATAGTTCAATTGGTATAGCAATAATTTTATAAATTATTATCATGTTTATTAACTGCATATGATGCAATCAAAACTTAGTAATTTCTTGACTTCAAATTGACTGCTCTCTGTATTCTCTGTAGAAGTGAACTTGAAAAGAATGAAAAAGATACCATGGTTAAATCATTTTAATTCACTTTGGGTTTTGGTACAATTGTCTCAGGATTTTCCCCAGCCTTCCATGTTTTCTCATTCCTATTAGAGGTTGTTTTGGCTGTCCTGAAAATGAGGAAGAAATTAGGGAGATTATTTGCCAAGGGGATTAGAATTCAAGCCATATACTTGATTTGCTTTTTGTTGTTGTTGTTATTGTTTTTGCAGATTGCTAACAAGAATTTCTCTGAAGTGGTGAGTATTATTTTGTCTAACATCACTGAACTTTTGTCTCCAAAACAATAACAAATCATTCTTAGCTATTTCACTTCTATTTATATAACTAACTTAGTTGCATTTATTTAGTATATTAGTTAGAAAATTGTGTCAAAATATAATTGGGTTTTTCTGGATAGCCACAGCCAGGTAGATAGAAAAGTCCCCTGCAGGGACTTTTTCTTCTCAGGATAACAGAGTAAGTAAAGACTTAGAAAGATGCTAGACCTCTACCACTAAGCTTAGACTAAATGAACTCTTAATCTCTATATATTTTTTAATGACCATTGATTGCTTATACTGAGTATGTCTTCAGCAGATGCAATATCTATGTTATAAGTTTTAAGATGATATTGATGTATACCTACTTTTTTAAAAAAAAAATCCTGACTTCATTTTTGGATGCATGGAAGGTGAGGGATGGAGAGGAGGGAGAGAGGGAGAGGAATAGGTAGGAGGCTGATATTAATTATTGAAGTTCCAAATTTTCATTATTGTAAGATCTTCTAAACTTGGGTTCGGTCTTATGGATCTAATAATTAATAATAATTATAGGAAGATTTACATGAACTAATTGATTTTAGTAAAAACTTAAATGAGAAGTTAATTATGAAAAAATATTATATTTGGTAATTAAATGGAGAATAAAAAAGAAAATTAATTTTAAAAGAATTTAATTGTACCTTCATCTTGCCTCTGAATCTTCCAGAGTCATCTTTGCCCATAAGGATAGTTTACATACAAATCTGGTCTCTGGAACATTTAAGGGAATGATAATAAACATGTTACAGCTGCTTCCTTGTGGGGGGATGGATTTATACCCATTACACATTTTATACTTTTAAATTTAATCCATATGAGAGAGAGAGAGGAGAGAGAGAGAGAGAGAGAGAGAGAGAGAGAGAGAGAGAGAGAGAGAGAGAGAGAGAGAGAGAGAGAGAAAGAGAGAGAGAGAGAGGAATAAAGAGAGAGAGGAATAGAGAGACACACAGACAGAGAGACAGATAGACAGAGAAACAGAGAGACAGAGAGAAAGAAAGAGAAGAGGGGGGAGACAGAAGGAAAGGGAGAAGGACACAGGAAAGGAGAAAGAGGGTGGAACAGAGAGGGAAAGAGAGAAAGAGGGAAAGGAGAAAATAGAAGGAGGTTAAAATGAATCACTTTACCTTAAGTTTAAAAGCATTTGCACATATACACAAAAATCAATGCTGCCAAAATTAGAAGGAAAGGAAGAAATGGAGGAGACAGGAGAATTCACAGAGTTTTTCTATTAAAGTGCTAATTTCTCATATATATATGTGGAACTCATCCAAATTTAAAATACAAGAACCATTCTTAAATTGAGAAATGCTCAAAAGACAATGAACAAGCAGTTTTAAAAAAAATAATTTAATTTTTAAATTGCTTTTTAAATTCCAAATTGTCTTCCTTCTTTCTTCCCTAAATCACACTAGTGAAGATCAGAATTTCACACACACACACACACACACACACACACACACACACACACACACACACACTCATTCACTAACTCCCATATATATATATATTTATATAATATGCAGAATCATATTATGTATACTTACATTTAATCAGTTTTTTCTTTGGAGGTAAATGATATCTTTCATGGGTCCTTTTTAATTGATTTGAGTATTTACAATACTTAGAATGACTTGGTTGTTCCTAGTTATTATATAGTTCTCAGTATATTATTCCTAGTATTCAAACAATACTTCTGTTTTGGTATATGATATTTTCTTGCTTCTACTTATTTTACTTTTCATTATTTCATGCAAATCTTTCCACGCTTTTCTAAAATCAACCTGCTTAATCATTTCTTATTACACAGTAATATTCCATCACAATCATATACCACAACTTGTTTAACCCTAATCCTGCTGATGGACATCCCCTCAATTTCCAGTTCTTTGCCACCAGAAAGAGAACTGTTTCTATATATTTTGGAAATCTAGGTTCTTTTTATTTTTTCCTTGATCACCTTGGGAAATAAGAAATAGTAGTATTGCTGGGTTTATAATTCAGTATCTTTTTAATTATAGGTCCAAATTGTTCTCTGGAATGGCTAGTTACCTTACTATTCTATCAAAAGGATATTGGGGTCTCAGCTTTTCTATATCCCCTCTAACGTTTGTCTTTTCCCCCTTCTACCATGCTAGCCAATCTAATAGGTATAAAATGATACCTTAAAGTTGTTTTAATTTACATTTCTCTAATCAATAATGTTGTAGAACATTTTACATGAATATATATATATATTTATTTTATTTCTTCATCAAAAAACTGTCTGCATATATCATTTGACTATCAATTGGTGAATCACTAATATTCTTAAATATTTGTAAATTTCTCTATTTATTTGAAATATGGAACATTTATCCAAGAAGTTATCTATAAAGCTTTTCTCCCTCTCCCTACCCCTATTTACTATTTTCTTTTTGATTTTATTTGTACAAAATCTTTAAAATGTGATGTGATCAAAATTATCTATTTTTGCATCAAACAGTGCCCCCTATCTCTTGTTTACTTCAAAAAATTTTCTCATATCTGATCTTATAGATCTGATGGGTAATATTCTAAGAATTAGAATTCTTTTAATTTACTTATGATATTTCCATTTCTATATAGATCATGTACCCATCTTGACCTTGTCTCAATTTTTGCCAGATTTTTTGCCAATTGTCCCTATGATTTTTTAATCAAATAGTGTTTTTTTTTTATCCCCAAAGCTTATATCTTTTCCTTGCTCAAACACAAGATTACTATAACATTACATTTATATTGTATGTCTACTTTGTTCCTCTGATCTGCCTTTTCGTTTTGTTGCCAGTACCAGATAGTTTTGGTAATTGCCACTTTACAATACACTAAGTTGGTACTGCTAAATTTCTTTCCTTTACATTTTTTTGATAATAATAATTTTCTCACTTTTTTCTAGCTCAATAATTTTTTTGGTAATTAATTGGGATGCCATTTAATACGTGTATTATTTTAGGTAAAATTGTCATTTTTGTTCTATTGTCTCTGCCCACCCATAACAATTAATATTTTTCCAATTATTTGAATCTGACTATAAGAAAGTTTGATAATTTTGTTCATGAAGTTCCTGAATTTGTCTCATCAGGTATACTCCCAAAGAATTTATGCTATCTATAGTTATTTTAAATTATCCCTTATGATTTTTTTTGGTAAGGTCTTGTTAGTGATATATAGACATGCTGATGATTTATGTGGGTTTGTATTATATATTACTACATTGTTAAAGTCAATTTTTAAAAAAATTGCATTTATTTATTCTTTTAAAATTATTTATTTAAAGCTATATGCAAAATAAGAAAAAAAAATAGAAGAAAGGAAAAGGAAAAAAACAAAACAAACTATTGTCATGTGTACACCAGATCATCAGAGAGGATTCAAAATACATAACAATAAATTTCCATTTCAAGACAGCATATATGTGGTAATCAAAGACATTATATTAATGATTATCCATCTTTGCTTTCTTGTAGATTATTCTTCTGTTCTCTGCTTACTTTAGTCTTTTCCCCCCTTTTATCCTCCCCACATCCCTCAAGTATGCTACAGTTAAACACAGAAAAACAGACACACACATCTATACTTTGCTAAAATTATTAATTATTTTTTAGCTTTTTAACTGACTCTCTAGGACTCTAGGAATGACTGATGCATGTGATAGTGATGGAATACTATTGCTCTATGAAAAAAGATGAACGAGATGGTTGCAGAAAAACAGGAAAGACTTATGTGAGCTGATGCAATGAGCAGAATCAGGAGAACATTATATACATAGTGAGAGCAATATTATAAAGATAATCAGCTGTGAAAAACTTGGATTCTCAAATAAGTACAATGTTCTATGATAATGTCAAAATACTCATAATGAAAAAAATGCTCTATACCACCACAGAGAGAATCAATGAACTCTGACAGTAGATTAAAACATTTTTTTAAAAATCAGTTTTCTTGCTTTTTTTTTCCTGCATAGGAAATGACATCATATGTATAGGCATGATTTCATATATATCATTGGTATTATATTTTTTGCCTTTTTAATAGATGAGAAAGGGCCTGGAGAAAGGGAGAGAATTTGGAACTGAAAATAAAAATAAATTTTTTCTGCATTTTCAAAACTTTATCCATCACTTCTTTAAGTCTAGGCAAGCAATTAAACAACGAATCAAGTCTTGATTTGTATAATTTGCTGATTTCTGAAATGCAAATGCTTATATTGAAAATTTAACAATTGACTCTGGCTCCAGCATACCTCTGAATCAAATCATTCTCCTCCTGGAATCATATAGTTTTTATATATCTACTTCTAGCATCTAGAACACATTTGTATTGTTGTCAGTGAGTATGTGGACAGATATTTTAAAAATTATTTTATTTTCAAGGTCTTTAACATTAAAAGAATAACCAATTATGACTACACAATTAGTTATGGAAAATATACTGTGAAAATAAGAACAAGAAAGGTGTTTAATAAAAATTGGAGTGAATGGAGTGAACCTCAAGAATTTGGTAAGTGTGCAACTCTTTAATTCTAACACATATGTTGTGGAGGGGGGATTTGATTGGTATATCTCCCATATGGCTGGCCATAGGAACCATGGGAAAGGATATATGAATCAAGCAGCCAAAGTTCTCAAGCCCAATTTCATGGAAAGTGTTGTAATCTAAGCCTTCACACTGTGGAGAAAAGTCAGAGTTTATAGATAAAGTGTTGTTCTTGGAGTCAAAAATACCTAGGTTCAAATCCTGCTTTCTACAGTTATTAGCCATGTGATCATGGGCAAGTAAATGTCTTTAAGCCTCAAACAAGTATCTAAGGCAACAAATTACAGATGTCAGTTGTACTCTTCAAAGATTTAGAACAGAAAGGAACTTTAGAAAAGACCTTATGTATAGGGTAAGCAAGGAAACTACTAACAGTTGCTTACTTTGGAAAAGATAGAATTTCTAGTGTCTTATAATTGAAAAATAAAACAAAACCAAAAATACCAAACAAAAAACCTCAGATTTAAAAAAAGAAAAATGTTCTGAGAAGGCCACAAAGATTTTTTCAAAAATGTTAATAAATCTGCCAGATTTTTTTTGTACTTTACAAAACTGGGAAGAAGTGAAGTAACTTGTCAGAAGTCAAACATAAGTAGAATCAGAATTGAACTCAAGACTTTTGACTCCAAATACAATCCATGTTCATTATGTTTCAAAATTGTGTGCCATTCTTCTAAGCACTAGCTTCTTGAATGTAACTATTAATTTAACCGTATTCTTCTTGGGTAATGTGCTTTTTTTCTTGTAAATATATCTCCCCTTTGAAAGATCCTTTGGATTAAGCCACTGATCATTTAATTGCTTTTCCTTCTTTATTTTCTTCTTACTTTTCCCATGCTCAAATAATTGGGAACTTGAACTATGACTGCTTCTGTTCCTTGGTAATAAAGGCCTATACATGCTTAGAGTGCCTCAAATGGCATCTCTCTATGGAAGATGCTAGAGAAGAATTGGCTTTTCTCTTCAAAGAGGAACCTAGGGAGGAGGTGGTGTTTTTCCATAGGAAAATGGTGATGATAGATAGGAGAATTTCTCCCCTTCCATACACACTATTATCTTATACGTTAATGAATCTGTTATTCTATGATATGGATGTAAAGTGATTTAGGAGAGAAATTTCTAGTTTTAAATGATGTGTTTGATATTTAGTACCAAATGATGAGACTGATATAGGCACCAAATGTAGGAGTTCAGTCATGTAAAGAATTCATAATGGCCATTCTATTTGTCAAGAGGAGGATTTATTTAGGAGAAGAGGCTACAAACAAAATGAAGAGATACAATAGAGTTCAGAGAACATATACCTTGCAAGAACAGGGGTTTTAACAATTAACAATGGAAAGGATAAGTTCCCTAGTAAAACTCACAATTAACTAGGAGAAAGGAAATGGCAAGCTAAATCCTGAAAGAGTTAGTTAGCTATTAGAGGGAGAAAGACATCATGAGGCAGAGTGTTTTGGTGGGCTATAACCCCAAAAGGCCAAGAGCCTTATGCCTGTAGATATTGGGGTTTTCAAATTCTTTTGCAAAGCCTACCATTGGCCAAGGGGATCCCATTCTGTTATGGGTTTTCCTACCCTCAATTTCTTGTACCTCATCAAAAAGATGGGTCTTCATTTCCAGAAGTTTGGAATTATCAAAGGAGCTATATAGTTTCCCAAAAGAAATTCAGTCTGCTCCTGAACTGATTCTTCAGTAATCCAATGCTCAGGATAAGTATTTGCCAAAAGAGTACTATTAAAAAATTGTAGCTTATGCACCAGTGTGTGTTTGTGTGTGTGTGTGTGTGTGTGTGTGTGTGTGTGTGTGAGAGAGAGAGAGAGAGAGACAGAGAGACAGAGAGACAGAGAGAGAGAGAGAGAGAAGAGACAGAGAGAGAGAGAGAAAAGAGAGAAAAGAGAGAAAGAGAAGAGAAGAGATAGAGAGAGAGAGAGAGAAAAGAGAGAAAAGAGAGAAAGAGAAGAGATAGAGAGAGAGAGAGAGAGAGAAGAGAGAAAAGAGAGAAAGAGGAGAGAGAGAGAGAGAGAGAGAGAGAGAGAGAGAGAGAGAGAGAGAGAGAGAGAGAGAGAGAGAGAGAGAATGCTTTCATTCTCTTAGCCACAATATGATGAAGAGTCCTAGATTCCTTCAGGATGGTCTTAAGTTCCCGGAATTTTCCTAGGAGACTCTGGCTAGGCCCTTCACCTCTATGTGTGTCAGTTTTTTCATTAATACAATGAGTAAAGCTGAAAATCTTAAGAAATTCATAGATATCTTTATACATTATTATTATTTATGTAAGTTGGGATAATTTATTTTTTGTCCTGTTCAATTTTCATCTATGATTTCTTGAATTATAGCTCTGAAGAAAAATACAAACAAACCCACAAACTTAAAAAAGCCCATTGTGTTACAAAAAGAGCTATTTAATTAAGCCTTTAAATTAACTCTGGCTTTCACTGAAAGGCCAATAATAGCCCCCAGCCCAAGTCTCAGTGGCTTATTTAGTTCTGATGGTTTAGGATGAGTATAAATAGCATTTGTTTTCTATTCTCAAGCTTTGAGGATCTTTCCCTCCCAGACTGATATTTTTGTGGTAGTAAATTAGGCCATCTTTTGTCTCAATCCATTGAATGGGTGTTGCCTTAGAGTATGAGAAACCTGGAAAAGGCCTTGATTTAGAAAGGCCAGGATCGCCCACTGCATCCAGGGACATCTTCAGTCATCTTCACTTTTGTCTTGATAATTCTGAAGGAGAGAGTGAGGCTAATGTTTTTGTGCTTCTCAGCCTCTTAGATCTAGTACATGAGCAGGCAGATATCAATGATATCTTTGATCTGCTTCAAGAACAAAGGGTGAACAACAACAACTCTCACGCTGAGACTTTAATTCCTGATAGGTTCAGCCATCATGAGTCCTAATTATACTTGTTCAGATTCTCTCTCTCTCTCTTGAACTACAGAGCCACCTCTCCAACTGCCTGCTAGACATGTCTTTCTGATATGTGATGGAAGTCTTAAACTGATCATATTTAAAGAACTCATTATCTTTTCCTCAAATCTCACTACTCTTCTGACCTCTCCTATCTTTGTTCAGGGCAACACCCAAGTTCACAACCTTAGAGCCATCTTTGACTCTCCTTGGCTTCCTTATATTGAATCAATTGCCAAATCATGCTGTAATTCAACACCCCTTGCATCTATTCTGTGCTTTTTACTCATATCACAACTAGTTTAGTTCATGTCCCCATCAAGTATCACCTGGGGTACTACAGTAGCCTCCAAATTGTCTCTTTGCCACTAATTTCTCCTCTCTCCAGTTCTTTTTTTGTATAGCATTCAGATAAATTTCCTAAAGTGCAGATGTGACCAGGTCAGGCTTCCCTGACTCTACATTGCCAGTAAGATAAAATACAAACCCCTCTGGTCCTTAAAACTCTTCATAATCTGGTTGCATCTTGTCTTTCCAATTATTTTACATTATTCACCCTTGAAGAAGTATTAAATAAATAAAGTACCAAGTTAATAGATAGGAGAGTGATTTGAGATGTGAAAAACTCATAAGATATTTATCTCAGCCAGAAAAAGACGGCATTTATTATGTGAAATGGCTCATAGGCTCAATCATATACAATTAAGCAAGGCAAAACCATCTATGATTAAGCAAGGTATTATGAGTATTGTGGACTTTTGAAATTAGAGGGAAGAAGGGGAGAGAGGTAAGGATAGGGTCTAAAGAACAAGAGAAGAATTAAGGAGTAGTTTGGGAAGGGCTAAGGAGGAGCCAGGGAGGGTCCTACTTTAGAACAATTCCTATGCACAGTATAGGTAGGAAGTAGAGTATGTATCTAAGTATAGGAAGAAGTAGAGTATGGTTTCTAGATATGCAAACAAGAGAGTCCTAACTCTGTGTGTGACTATGAAAACAGGATGGATGGGTTAAAGTTACTAATTAGAGTTCCTGTTCTACAATATTCTCATACACTCCATGGTACAGGTCAATTGCCCTACTTGCTGTTCAGTAGGCTTTTTGGAAAAACTGCCCCCATCCTCACCTAGAATAATTTCCCTTCTCTTTCTTAGCATCCCTGAAATGTTTAAGCCCCAGATCAATTCCTAGCACCTAATAAAATCCTTTTCTTATCCACTTGTTGGTATTTTCTGGCTATCCTTAACCTGAATTACTTTGTATTTATTTGTGTGTGTGTGTGTGTGTGTGTGTGTGTGTGTGTGTGTGTGTGTGTTGCATTTCCTTAGCAAACTATAAGTTCATTGAGGGAAGAAACAGTTGGCTACAGGGAAATAGTGGACAGAGAACTGGACTCAGAACCAGGAAGACACAAATTCAAGTCCCATCTTTGACATATACTGACTGTGTATTCCTAGGCAAAGATTAATTGTTCAGTGCTCCAGACAAAGCCCTAAATTGTAAAAATAAATAAATAAAAAATAGGTGCTAATTTATATTGGTAACAGTTTCTTCATCCAGAGAATTCCCTACAATGAAGGGGTTGGAGCCAGGATTGAGTGAAACCAGGAATTTGTTTCAGCTCTCCTGGTTTCCATAGGAAACAATATGAAACCAAAGCTCTGAACAAGTTCTGGAATGACAGAGCCTATGAAGAGATGGAATGAAACAATTTTCCACCATAGGATATCTTGAAAGGACTTCAGGAAAGGTCAGTCTCACTTGGGTAAAAGGGGAAATGCAGCCCAGCTCTAACAATAATGTCCAGGCAAGCCAGCAAAGAGGGTCTCAATTACAGCAAGTATCATCAAGATTCCTCAATCCTAGTTTAATGGAATAGTAGCACACCATACCAGTAGATGCAGCCTCCAGTTCCAGTGCAGAAGGCAAATTACCAGCCTGAGAAACCAGGCAACAAGAGGCAGGACTAGTTTGGGCTATATCCAGCACACACTTTGAGCAAGTCAGCAAATACAAGGGGCTTCTGTAAACCAAAGCTCAAAGCTGCACAAGAAGCTTGAGACAACACTCTCTGTGCCTCAGGAGTAGAACTCAACTTTAAGTCATGAAATAGGAAGAAAATAAAAAGAAGGAAAGAAAATGAATAAGAAACAAAAAAGAACCTTGAGCATAGAAAGCTATCATGAAGACTGGGAAGATCAACTTAGAAGAGAACAAAATATCTACAGGCAAAATCTCAAAGTGGGATATGAATCGGTCTCAAGGCCAAGGAGCCTTCTTGGAAGAGCTCATAAAGAATTTTTAAAGTCAAATAAGAGAAGTAGAAGAAAAATTGGGAAAAGAAATTAAGGGGATGCAAAAAATAGTCCATAGCTTGGAAGAGGAATGACAAAAATAAACTGAAGAGGACAATTCTTTAAAAATTGTAATTGGCCAAATGCAAAAACAAATAAATAAATAAATAAATGAATAACAATAAAAAACCCAACACTGAAGAAAATAATATCTTTAAAAAATACAAAATAAAAATCACTAAACCCCCCCACAAGATTATGAAAAAAAAAAAGTTAACTAGAAAAGGAGATCCAGAGTCTTAAAGAAAAAAAAAAAAATAACTTTTTGAAAATTAGAATTGAGCAGAAAGATAGGAATAGTAAATGCATTTTTTTTTTTTTTTTTTTTTTTTTTACAAATCATGCTGCAATAAAAGTAACATGCAATGAAAGGCCAGGAAAATATACTAAAATTAATTGGAAATTAAGCAATCTAATCCTGAAGAATGAGTGGGTCAAATAGCAAATCATAGAAACAATCAATAATTTCACCCAAGAGAATGACAATAATGAAACACAGAATTCCCTATACCAATGAAATCATAGGTCCAGGATCAATCCCTATCCCTATTGCCTAGTACAGTTCCTGGCCCATATCTGTCTATTGAATGTTTGTTGAATTGAAGTTGTTAACACTATTAAAAAATGACTAAAGAGGCACAGCAGCTCTATAATTGATATTAACTCTAAACAAGGAAACAAAAAACCAGAGAGCTCACATAGTTTATCAAAAACCACAGTTAACTAAAAAAATAAAGTAAAACAAAACAAAATAAAACCAAAAGCTAACAATAATTATTAGCAAAAAGCTTTCTTTATTCCATTGTGGGAAGCCTGGGCCTTAGAAGATATCTTCTAACAGTACAAAGAGAGACATGATTTTGGCATGGGGATCCTGACAAATTGAATTGGCATAGCAAAGCAAGGGTGTATACATAGACAATTATTAACAAAAGTGTGATTGTGGTACAGTTTTTCAATGTATATATAGAATTTTGGATAAGTCTGGCTATGAGGAGAAAGATAATTTCTTTCTCCATTTTCCCCATGTATCCCATTAATTTCAAGGAAGATCATTTATAGAAACCTTATATAGACCAGCAGAATTAGAAACTCATGATTTATTCTTAGTAAATAGATGAAAATTACTTTATAAACCCCCGTGTTTTTTGAGATAAGGGGTTGTTTTTCTTTTTATATTCCTTACATCTGAACAAGTGCCTTACACATAGTATATGCTTAATAAGTGTATATTGAATTGAACTGAATTCTTTCTACATTGGATCATAAAATCTGAAAAGGCATAAAAGAAAAAATGGATAAAAATATTTATAAAGGCAAGGTCTAAAAAAGCAAATTAATAGAGCATAGACAGAACTCACAAGTGGTAGGAGAAGATAAGGAAAAGAGATTATCATATATGTGATTCTAGGTGACACTAGAGAAATTGTAAAGATTTTGAGCATATGAGTGACATAAGAACATTTATGCTTTGTATATCTGAGTTGTTTTGATTAAATATAAAATGTAAAGAGTATTTAAATTGATTTTAAGATGAAAAATTTCCCTGAACTTTTTTTCCTAGTTCTGAAATTAGTTAACATAGTAATTGGAAAGCAAAAATCTGGGTTGGGGGGAAGAATCTATGCCTTAGAAAGATTATTCCAGTAGCTGTTTGAAGAACTAAGTGGAAAAATGAATAAAGGTGAAAGGAGAAGATTTTGGGTTGATATAAAGAAAATGTTCCTAGCAATTAATACCATCCAAAAATGGTTTTAGCTACTTTGAGAGGCAATAGATTTTCTGTAAATGAAGGTCCTGGAATAGCAGAATAAAATTAATCACCCTTCTAACTTGGGTCTTCTTCATTCTGAAAAATATTATACAGTGGTCCTCAAACTTTTTAAAAATGGGGCCAGTTCACTGTCCCTCAGACTGTCAGAGGGCCGGACTATAGTAAAAACAAAACCTCATACTCTCTCTCCTCCCCTTAGCCCATTTGCTATAACCTGGCAAGCCGAATAAACGTCCTCAGCTGGCCACATCTGGCCCACAGGCTGTAGTTTGAGAACTCCTGCTGAGTAGAACATTTGTTATCTATTTGGCCTACAAAAAGCCTTATTTTTGACTTAACAGGTTTATCTGATTTCTTTTAATATTTCTAAATTTCCTATGTAATTTTAAAATATTTAACATTAGGGAGAAGAGGCAATTAACATATTAGAATTTGGGGGGTAAACTTTTCATTTGAAGTGATTAATATGGGACTATGAAATTTTCATGAGTATTTTTCATGTTTGTCATGGGGCTTTTGATATAATATGATTTCAAAAGGTATGGTTAAAATAGTTTTTAAGTCCAATAAAAGAAAACAGTATACTATTGGCCTTTTGTGATGGGGAAAGGGAGAAAAGGAAAAAATAATTGCTTTTAGTGACAGGTATAGTTAATGTGGGTATTTTTAGTTTTAGTTCTCAAGCATTCATGGTTATAGTAGAAATAGATGCTCCATATTATCATAAATCAAAAATGTGTGCCTGTGTAATACATAGTCTAAACATGCATCCTTTTATTATTGTCAATGGCAAAAGTGTTCCTTAGAGAGGATTCTGGAAAGATGGTAGCGTTAAGTCAGAAAATTCCAAGCTCTCCAGATTTGTCCCAGAAACAAAACAAAATTTTACCTCAGGATGAATGTAGACCAGCAAAAACTAAATAACATTTGGGGAAGAACAACCTGAGAAGATCCTAAAAAGAAAACTCTAGGACCAAGGTTTGGCTGTGTGTTGGGTAAGTAGCTACAACCTAGCTCCACTAAAAAGGCATACTGGAAGCCCTTGGACTAGCTGGTTTGGGAGGTAGCTTCGGCCCCAAAACAGGAACTTTTACTTCCCTGACAGTGCAGGGGGCCAAGAGTTTCTGTCTGAGAAGATTGAGGGAGCCTCTGTTAGTAGGGAATGGAGATAAAAAACCCACTTCTGCTGCTGAGATTCTATCTTGGTCAAGAAAGTACCAGAACACTTAGTGCAGAAGCAGTGAGATAGGGAAGCTGATGACTGTAGGCACTTATAGAAGGATGAAATTCTTGATTTGGGGTGTTAGATTAGAGGAGAGAACTAAAAGAAGATTTGTCTTTTTTTTTTTTTTTTTTTTCCTCCCTGAGGCTGGGGTTAAGTGACTTGCCGAGGGTCACACAACTAGGAAGTGTTAAGTGTCTAACAACAGATTTGAACTCTGGTCCTCCTGAATTCAGGGCTGGTGCTCTATCCACTGCACCACCTAGCTGGCCACCTAGCTGCCCCCCTAAAAGAAGATTTGAAAACAGAGGCACCATTCTCACTACTCTAAGATTAGAGACAATTACACTAATAAAAGCTCTTTTTTTTTTTTTTTTTTTTTTTCTTAAAGCAGGCAAAAGAGAAAGAATCTAACTGTAGAAAGTTACTATTGGAATAGGAAAGATAGAGGTTCATCTTCAAAAGAGGATATTGAAGTAAAAAAATAAAAATCCTCTTTTCCCAAAGAGTAACTTTAAATGGTTACTTGTCCAAAAGGAATTTATAGAACTCAAAAAACTTTAAAAATCAAAATCAAATGTTATGAGAGAGATTGAAGAAAAAACCTAAAAAAACAAATAAGAACAATCTAAGAAAACAAGACCTATGACTCATGCCAAAACAGCTAACAAAAAGCAAGGGCAATGCACAATAAAATGGGGTCAACAAATGCTCTTACTTTCTGCAGATAAAAAACCAGATGTGTAGCCACACACATAAGTCAGCTAACTAGAAAAAGAAATCCAAAGTCTTGAGGAAGAAAATGACTCTTTTATATATATATATATATATATATATATATATTTTATAATATTATCCCTTGTATTCATTTTTCCAAATTACCCCCCCTCCCTCTATTCCCTCCCCCCGACGACAGGCAATACCATACATTTTACATGTGTTACAATATAGTCTAGGTACAATACATGTGTGTGAATATCATTTTGGAAGAAAATGACTCTTTAAAAATTAGAATTGATCAAGGGGAAGTCAGTGAAGTTTTAGCTGACCAAAATATATAACAAAACAAAATATAAAAAATGAAAAAAATTGCAAAGAATATGAAACATGTTACAAGAAAAACAACAGATTTGAAGAATATATAGGAGAGAAAACTTAGCTTGAAGGTCATGATCAAAAAAAGAAGCTTGATAAAATAATACAAAAAATACAAGAAAATAAAAATGACCTGAAGGGATGGATAAAACAAAAGGGGAAAGAAGAAAAATCATTGATCAGTAATTAAAAGAGATCTTACAAGGAAAACATACAGGAACTTTATTGTTAAATTTTAAAAACCCCAGATCAAAGAGAAAATTTTACATGCAAAAACAAAAACAACAAGATATTTTAAAATACAATTAGAGTCACCTAAGACCTATCAATAGCTGTGATAAAAGACCATGGATCCTGGAATATTGTACATCAACAAACAAAAGAACTAAGGTTGAGGCCAAAAATATCATATCCAATAAAATTAAGCATGATATTGAATGAAAAAAAAAAGGACATCCAAAATGGTGCCAGATTTTCAGCATTGTCTTGTAAACAAACCTAAACTCAAGAGAAAATTTAACATATAAGAGTCAAGATCAAAGACTAATTTCAAGAGATTCAATAAGGACAAACTATTTATGCTTTATATCTGGAAATGTAAACCTTATCTCTAAGGTTGTCATTAGTAATTAGGTAGTCCAAAAACAAATTAAGGTAGAACTAAATTTGATGTGATTATAAAAAGCAAAACCATATGGGAAAGATAAAAACCATAATTAGGCTCTACAATCGAGGTACAAGAAAAAGAACTGACACAGAAGCATTAGATGGGGGAGGAGGGCTGGTAGTTCTGAAATAATACTTACATTGGGAATAGGTTAGAGAGTAAACAATATATATTAAAGAAATAAGGGAGGGAGGGAACAAGATAAGGTGGGATATAGAAGGATTGTAGATTAGCTGGAGTGGAATAAGATGTAAATTAATGGGAAAGATATATAAAGTGAGGAAAAGGATGAGGGAAGAGGACATGGGAGGGATTCTTAGGATGGGAGAGGTTAAATAATAGCATGACAGTAAAAGTGGAAGAAGTTAGTAGAAGTAAATTAGAAGAGTTAACAAGGATAGGAAATGAGATAATGAATATATACGTATGCATACAATATATGTTTGTGTGTGTGTGTGTGTGTGTGTGTGTGTGTGTGTGTGTGTGTATCTGTTTGGAGACATAAATATAACTGTGTTTAACTGGTAGACTTCTTAGGGGAAATAGGAGGAAGGAAGAGGGAAAGAAGAATAAAGTAAAAATTGTGCAACAAAAAACAAAAGTAAATCTACGTGGAATTAAAAAAAAAGATGGATAGTTTTGAATGTTTTATTATTATATATGCTTTCTTGAAATAGAAATTTATAGTTATGTATTTTGAATCTTCTCATATGTTTTATTGTGCCCATGGCAATATATTTTTTCTATTTTATGTTAGTTTTAAATAAAAGAAAAAAAGAAAATGTTCCTTAAAACAGTTTTAATCCAGTTCCTTTACTCTAGAGAAAGGAAGAAGTGTTTTTCTATTACTTATAAAATTACTTTTAATTCCCTTACATTATTTTTGGTTTTGTTATTTTACTTGTATTTAAACATTTCAGGCTATCATAGTCACTGTATAACAAACATGGTAGTAAAACAATACTAAATTTTAAAAATCTTTTCTATTTTTTAAACTTTTGTGATTAAAAAATTTTGCTTAGCAAATATGCATTCCAAAAAATAATAAATAGGGGAAAAATTGGGAATGCATGCTCTCATGATCAGAAAATCCAAAAATTCTTTGTTACTCCCTTCAGATCAGAGAAGTCTGATTTTTTTTTCTTTACCTGTTATGGGATGTTGCTATAATTCAGTACTATATATATATATATATATGTATTATGAATTTATGAGTTTCTAAACTTTTTCTGTGTCATCTGCTGGTCTATGTATATCTGCAGTTTCCACAAAACTCCCCCAAAGTTACTATTTAATTTCTTATGCTGACCCAAGATATATTGAAACCAAAATTGGGGAAAGTCAAGATGTAGAAGGTGTAAATGTAATTCAAGATTACGATTAGCTTTGTTTAATGTCCTGTGGAAAAAATGGTCAAAGAGACTGTGTCATTGGAAGTAGTTAGGACTCTGTGATCAAGCCTTTTCCTCTGTCCCCCAAGGAAAGAGGAGAAATGGGAAAAAAAAAGTTTTAAGGTGAAATTGGTTGAAGACATTCCAGAGATTTTGGGGAAAGGATGGGCACCCTTAGAGCAGAGGTGGATGAGAATGGCAATAAAGGATTGAGTGATGGCATATGTAGAATAGATTTTGGATGATGACAGCCAAGTGATTCAAAATTACTAGAATGAGGAGAATATGATATGTTGGGAGTTTGTAAATCATTGAGAAATGAGCATGGATTGGACTAATTGAAGCCCCTAATTCTAAGGTTCTGTGAAACATGGTGTAATAGAGAGGTGCATTGGGACCTAGCAGATCTGGGTTCAAATCTTATCTCTGTCCATTGCTAGCTGGACTAAGTGTCTGATCATTTCTTCACATAAAAAATGAGGGATTGGATTAGATTCCCAATAGTACGTGACTGTAAGCTTTCTTATTCCATGAAAATTAACAGAGGATTTATTGCTAGCAGGGTCAGATAGGATCTGCAAAGCCAGGTAAATAGTTTCCATGACACAAAACCACCAGATGTGTGCCAGGTCTCATAGACTATTGGTGTTCTCTGCCCAAATCAGTGAACTGAACAAATTACAAGTTACCTCAGAAGGAACAAGAGAAGTTTGAGATTTAGCACTTGTTATAATCTAATATTCTTATTCTATCAGGTGATGAAGTCCATAAAGATAATTCTCTGCCTGTAATCATGTTACTTCTTGGAATAGCCTTCACTATGCTGCTCATTATGGGATATCTCTGTAAAAGGTGAAATAAGTCATTATTGTATAGCTCTTATACACTTCAGAATATCATTGCTAATAGTATTTATTTTGTATATAACTATGGATATATTTTGTCTTCTAAGAGAATGCAAGTTCCTTGAGGGCAGAGACCGATTCATTTTCATCATCATATCCCTAATAGTTCCTAGCACACAGTAGGTAATTCATAAATTGTTGGTTAAATTGTTAGGTTCTTACTAAGTGCTAAGTCAGTACTTAACAATTCTCTGGTTCACACCTTTGGTTCATGCCTTTAAGGGGAGTTTACCCCTTTGAACTTCTGAGGAGGAGTTTACATATGAAAAGGAGTTTACACAACCTTTAAAAGGAGCAAGTTCATTGGTTGAAGTAATTTTCCCACAAGCTCTTGAGTTCTCACACGCCCATTCTCTGGGAGGATAAAAGAAGACAACATTGAGCAACAAGTGAGTCTACTCTGGGCCAGAGTTGGGATGGCAGCCTGGAGGAGGAATCTGAATTGGGGAAGGGCAAGAACTGGAGGAGATTCAGAGCTCCCAAGAAATCTGCTCACAGAGAAAAGAGTTTACAGAAAATCAATATGGGAGGTATTACACATAATTACATAGGTTACATAAACACATAGTAACATAGTAACATAAGACATGCTAGAATTATATAACAAATAACATGATCAAATAATCATAAATTGAGAATTTATAGATGTCCATAAGTCCATTGTCCATTAGTTCATGTGCCAAAAATCAAATAATTCCTGCAAGTTTTGAAGTCCTCCGATAGTCTCATCTTGTGTTAGGAAATCCAATGATTCCTGCTGGTTTTAAAATTCTTTAATAGTCTTATCTTATGTTAGGGAATCTTTAACAGTCTCATTATCAGCCATGCTTTTTCAGTGTCAGATGTTTCTTAGATCTTCTCCTTTGTTTTGAGGTTTTTCTTCTTTTCTGTCTCTCTCCAGTGCTTGTTGCCACCCATCTGTTTCCTTCTTCATCTGTTTCCTTCTGTTTGTTAAAATACAAGCAAACCCTCTCTCCCAGGCAGTTAACCTATCTAATTTCCTTCTATTTACCACTTTCTAAATCTCTTCTCATCATCTGGCAATTACATTGGAGTTGTTTGCACTGGACACAGCCCTGTTGGTTTAAAAGGCCTGTATTCTCCCCAAGTGTAATCCATTTTTGCAATCTGATTGCCTTTTGGCTGACTTACCAGGTAATCCCTTTCTGCCATGTGATTGCTTTTCTGCTGGTTAATCAAATCAGAGTCCTGACTTTCTAAAGGCTCTTTGGGTGTAACCTCAGTTGCAATCATGCCCCACCTATCCTTTGATTGATATCTTGGAGCTGGGGCCCACTTCTCATTTTCCTGGGTCAATCTGCATTCTGAGGCCCAGTGAAAGCCTTTGTGACATTTTGGACATGGAGTTTTAGGTCTTCTTTCACCCTGTCTTCTCACTCTATCTCCATGTCTACATTGAGCTCTTAGATGTCCAATTTTTCCACATTGGAAACATAGACAAATTTCTTTAGAAGTCCTTTGCCAAGAGGGACCCTGTCTTTCCATTTTCATCATAGTCCGGGTGTAAAAAGCATTTGTTCCCACTTTAGTACATCGTCTTATGATCTCCTCTAAAGGAGCATCTTTGTCTAATCCCCATATAATTCTTTTGCATATCTCATTGGCATTTTCCTTAGCCAGATGTCTGGTCATTTTTTCTGTAGTTGCATTTTCTCCAATAGTTCTTTTGACAGCAGTTTGCAGATGTCCCACAAAATCCATAAAAGGTTCATTGGGACCTTGCTCTATTTTAGTGAAAGCCTCTCCCCAATCTTTCTGTCTGGGGAGGGAACCCCAAGCTTTTATTGCAGCCTTAGCAATTTGCTCATACACTGTCATGGGATAATTAATCTGTTCTGAATTCTCTCCATATTGACCTTCACCAGCTAATTGCTCAAAAGTGAATTGTGTGTTAATTCCTGTTTCTATATTGCATCTAACTTGGATCTTACATAATTTATGAAATTCTGCAAGCCACAATAAATTTTGTCCAGGTTCTAGACATGTCCTTGCTATGGATTTCCAGTCATTTGGGATTAGCACTTCATAAGACAAACCATCTAGTAACATTTTAACATAAGCTGATGTAGCCTCATAAAGAGTACAACCTTTTTTTCAAATCTTTAATTTTATTCAAATCTAAAGGTGTATATTTTCTCCTTTTTTGACCTACAGAGTCAATCCCTTCAATCACAGGATATGCATGTATATGCACTTATATCCTCTCCTTCTCTCTTAGCCTTAATCAATGCTTTTTCTAACCTTGTCATAGGCTGCTTCACAGGCGATTCTGTTTGTGTTTCTGCCTCCCCTCCTCCTTCTTGCTCCACCCCTGAAGGGTTAATTGAGGGAGAAGATGGGAAATGCTCCTGTTGCTCAGAATTGTACTTAACTTCATTCTTATCTGATTCATTCTCTTCACCTAGTTTAGTTGACACCTCCCCATTTTGCTCCTTCTTCTTTTCCTTCAGAATAACAATTTTCAAAGCCTTTTGGATTAAATTGTAGGTATGAAGTGCATCTTTGGAAATTGAGTTTGGTTTGGAATTGTAGTGTTCACCTAATTGCTCTCCTACTAATTTCCACTCATTTGGATCCAATTCTTTTTCCAGAGAAAAACAAGGACATATGACCTGCACAGGTTTTAAAAGTTCAATGATCTCCTCCAAAATTATAATCAATCCTTGGCTTTTCATAACCTTGATAATGCTCTCTAAACATTTTCCTTGAACAGAAGGCATTTGCCCCATTTCTACTTTAGCTCTTTAACAAAGTTAAACAAAGTTTAACAAAAGTTTAACAAAATTTCCTTGTTACACACACTTCTGGGTCAGAGAGACTTTTCCACTGAGATCTGAATCGGAAGCTTTTCCACTGGAATCAGAATCTTGTCTGTCCCCGTTCGGGCGCCAAATTGCAAAGGTCCAGGCTAGCTCCTCTGAAGGGCTCAGAATAAGTCCTTGTCAGGATAATTAAAAGTCCTTGCCCCACGTTGTGGACACTAAAATGTAAAGGTCCTGTTGTCTCTCAATTGTAATCCTTCTCTGGGAGGAGATCTCTTTTCTGTAAAATCTTTTCTCTGTGAGCAGGTTTCTTGGGAGCTCTGAATCTCCTCCAGCTCTTGTCCTTCCCCAATTCAGATTCCTCCTCCAGGCCGCCATCCCAACTCTGGCCCAGAGTTGCTCAATGTTGTCTTCTTTTATCCTCCCAGAGAATGGGCGTGTGAGAACTCAAGGGCTTGTGGGGAAATTACTTCAACCAATGAACTTGCTCCTTTTAAAGGTTGTGTAAACTCCTTTTCATATGTAAACTCCTCCTCAGAAGTTCAAAGGGGTAAACTCCCCTTAAAGGCATGAACCAAAGGTGTGAACCAGAGAATTGTTAAGTACTGACTTAGCACTTAGTAAGAACCTAACATAAATGATTGAAAAACATCAACCATATAGCAAATTTTATAGGTAGAAAGACACATCAAACTATTATCTCTAACAACATTTGTTGAGAAATAGCAATACTTTCTATAAGTTTCATTCCCATAATTTATGCAAATCACCATCTTGGGAATTTCAGTTAGCAAACCTTTACTTTTTTTTTTTTTTGTCATTTTGTCTGGAATATAGTAGGCACTTAATTGATGTTGAATAAAAGAATTAATTAAAGTGAACCACTCACACAATTGCAACTTTTAATTTAAATCCTCATCCATACAGAAGCCCAAGGATTAATAACTGCTCTGAGGGTTTAGGATTTCCCTCTAAACTCAGAGTTGTTCAATTATTTTTCAGTCATGTCTGACTCTTCATGACCCCTTTGGGGTTTTTTTGGCAAAGATGCTGGAATGGTTTGTCATTTCCTTTTTCTGTCCATTTTTGATGAGGAAATTGAGTCAAACAGGATTAAATCACTTGACCAGGTTCAAAGAGCTAGTGTCTGAAGGCAAATTTGAACTCAGGTACATGAATCTTTGTAACTCCAGGCCTGCCATTCTATTCACTCTATCTCTTAGCTGATCTGAACCTTTCAAGTTCCCTTTAATAGCTCAAAGTAAACAATGACATTTGCATTGACACCCCATTAGACACGACCTTGATTCCATTCTTTTCTTCCATGTTGCTAATGAACTAAAATGAATAAATGACAACTTTGAGGATGCTATTTTGCTGACTCTGAAAGAGACAAATTATATGACCTAATTAAATACTGTCTTCGAATTCCTCATAGTCTTTACCAAAATAATGTTTGAATTGTGGAGTTTAGTCTTTAGTCATCCAAATCTAATTTTTAAAAATAGATGAGAAATCCATACTTGTCAGCACTAATGGCACTCATTGGTTCTCTGAAATCAACATGCTATCACTATGCCTTACCATAAGCTGCTCTCCATGCCTGCAATGCCTTCTCCCCTCATCTCCTCCTTTTAGAATCCTTATTTTCTTTCAAGGCTTAGTTCAAGCATTATCTCCCACATGCAAATATTTTACAGACACCAGAACTGTCCCCCCAGTATGTTTTATTCTCTTCTATCAAAATGATCTTGTATTTATTGCATAACTCTTTGGAATATGTCTTTTAAACTCTAGGAACTAACATAAAACTTTATACATAGTAGGTCCTTACTGAATTTGAACTGAATGGCATTAAGAGAATTAGAAACAGATCAAAGGTTTTCACATCCAACTACACACACACACACACACACACACACACACACACACACTTCAACTTATTCCATTATTCCTTCATCTAAATGAAGAAAGGGAATGATTAAAAGTTTATTTTAATTACTTTTACATGCACTCATGAAAATAATTGAATAGTACTTCCATACCTCATGGGGATAGCTATCAATTTGGAAAAAATAGAAGGCCCTCAATGAACCTAATTAAATGACCTACATCAGGAGTAATCAGCAAGAAAATTTCATTCAATAATCAGAAAGCAATGTGATAAGAATTCTAACTTATATTCTTTTATAGAACTGTAAGAAATACAATAATTCAAGCTAATGTCTTTATGCAACAGGGATCCCTGTCATATTTGAAAAAATCCCTGAAAAAAAAAAAAAAAAACCTTCCATTATAGAATAAGTGGAAAATGTTTCAGGAAAGGGAAATTCTATCTGGAATTCAAACTGAGACATCTGTAAGGTATCCCTAGGGAGTTGGGACTATCTAAAGAGTAAAACTGGTTTCTCTTTTCCTCACACACCATATGCCATTGTCTCTGTCTTTGCACTGATTATTCCTATACATATTTACATTCAACTAATCTTTATTTCACACAAAATTCTTCTCTTCCTTTCTTGATCTCCCACATTGCTAGTGACTTTTTCAACTACCTTAACTTCAACTATTTTGTATTTGTTTCTATTTAATTTGTATATTTTTAAATGATGTGTCCCCAAAGTCTTAATGCAAGTTTAATCTTTGGGGATAAATAATTTATATGTCCTCTTGTTCTCCACCCATTAGAATGCAAGCTCATTGCAAAAAGGATTGTATCATTCTTTGTCTTTGACAAAGGGAGACTAAAATGGTGTCTGGTACATAGTAGGTGGTTAATAAATGTTAATTGAATAGAGCTTAAAATGAATATAGTCATAATTAGGATCATGGACAGAACTCTGCTTTGCTACTAGTGGTAAGATAGTTATGACTGAGGTCACTGAGGCAGGGAAAAAAGTACACTTTAAAGAGGCTCAGGTTTTTAATCAGTTATAGATCCAAATTCAGTGCAGTCCTTTAGGGGCCTGTCCCTTGCTTCATGTTATTTTGTGCTCATTTTGTGTGATTTTTATTCACAGTTTTACATTTATTTTCCTTTTTCAAGGTATTATGTGATTCAAAAAATAATTCCTACTGTCCTCTATATTAGAAGACCAAGTTAGTGATAATTTTTACAAATATCTCAAGGTAAGTTGTATTGCTATAATTTTACAGAACTAGTTTTAAGGAATGTGTGGTGTGTGTGTATGGGTATATGTCTCTGTGTGTATCTAAGTTAGAAGACACCATGGTCATCCACATCATGTTGAGTCATTATTGGTCATTTTGACTCTGTCCTGCCGCTGGACAGTGATGACTAGAAAAGAGAGTAAGGCTGATAACTTTGTTCAAGTCTCCCTCATTTAAGTCCCATTTATGCATGAATTAAAAGATAGCACTCAAATGTTCATATGGATTATTTGTGTCCAACATGTGGCAGAGTACTTTGAGCTTATAGTGGTCTGTTCAGCCACAGACGGGCACACTCTAACTCGACTCTTACATAGTGATGCCATTTTGATCCTCTTCAAGAATGGGCAACAGCCAACCAACCAACCAAATTCCCTGTATTTCCCAAACTCACAATTACAGGCTCTAGGAGATAATGGAGAATAGATGTGTAGAAATTCTAAAAACTATTTGATTACAGTTTAATTTTGAAGAAGTATGTTATTCTCCTTCTAAGGATTTTACCACTATTCTTAACATAGTTGGGCTTCCCTCTTCTTTTAATTCAAGCATTTCATGGCATCATTGCTTACCTTCCTTCCCTGTTAGTTTGAGGTTTCCTAGATAAAAATTAGTGTAGCAGACATGTACTCTTGGGCAAGTCACAAAACAGCCTGAATTTCTTCAATTTCACAAATTAGGATAACTTTAGATATCTTATTAACTTTTAATTTATTAAATTTTAACTCTCAACTAACCCATTAACTTTTACGAGTGAGATATCTGTTTCTATATTCCTGTATCTTGATTTTCATACATTTTCCATGTCTGTCATACTTTGATAAAAAAAAAAAAAGTTGATTGATACACAAAGGAATTTAATCAGGTATCCTTTTTTTTTGTCTTTTTCTTTCCATAGGTAGCCTGGGAAAAAAAATAAAATACTTCTAGAAAAATGTAAAATTGAAGAGATTACAAATCAAACTGAGCATGTTTCATTGGATAATGTTTTTAGAAGTTTATTTTTTGCTCTTTTTTCTAACTTCTATTTTTTTTTCTAAATAATGTTATAGTAACACATTGGAGGAATGTATTGGTAAATATTTAACAGTTGGTTCTTTGGGGAGGAAATAATGTACTCAAGACATACTTTTAAGTTACATCTGTATTATCATTTTCTTCATCGCTTTATTAATTTTAGACCACCAATAAAATAATATTGAACTCCAATTGGTAGTGTTTTCTCATTTCTAAATTGTAAATGCTTGAATAGAAAATTTATTTTATTTTACCTAGTAGTATCTTATTTTTATCATATGTAAAATAATTTTCATCATTCATTTTTGTAAGATTTGAATTCCTATTTTTCTCCTCTTTACCTCTCTATTTTCAAGACAACAAGCAATCTGATCTAAGTTAAATATGTACAATTCTTTTAAATATATTTCCATATTTGTCATGTTGTGCAAGAAAAATTAGAACAAGAGAAAAAACACAAGAAAGAAAAAAAATAGAACAAAAAAGGTGAAAATAGTATGCTTTCTTTATATATTCAGTTCCCATAGTTCTCGCTCTGGATGCAGATCCCAAGTCCTTTGGAATTGTCTTTGATACTTGTATTGTTGAGAAGAGCTAAGTCCATCATAATTGATCATCACACAATATTTCTACTGTTAAGCAGTAAGTTTAACAATTAGAATTGTAAGAATGCAGGTATGCATAATCAATCACCTGCCCAAGCAAGGGAATGGAATATGGTCCTGGCAAAAAGCTCCAATTCAGGAACTAAAGCTGGAGATATAAATATTCCAAGGAAGACACTAATCAGTATTAAAAATTATTATACATATGAGATCTCTCATTTGAGGGGAGTCCCTTTTGAAAGACTAACAACATAACTCTAAATAGACACTCAAAGGAATAAATGCACTTTCCACAAAGAATACATGAATACCTAGAAGATATGAAGAAAATAAAGAGAAAGATATTGAGACAAAAAATTTAAAGAGAACAAAGACCTCACTATCTAAAAGGTGGGGTTTTTTTGGGGGGGTCTTTGGATCTTGCTGAGGACATCTATGATTATGGTGGTCATCTTGACCTGTTTGTGTCTTATTTGATAAGAGTAAAAGGATCATTGAAACAGAGTTGTCTCTGTGGCTATGTTTACCCAAGAATCATTAATATGGTGTTGAAATCTTGTACCTTTCAGTCAGATGAATTACAATAAGGATGTGGTCTGCAAGAAAAAATTATTTGCAAAAGTTTGTCTCTTAATTTCTCAATGGTTCCTTCAATGTATGTCTAGGTCATTCTGAGAATTATAATTTCATAAAGATGAGGAAGTTAGCACATAGCTGGGTAATCATTATCATTCTACTCAATTTCTCCTTTGGACTAATTGTATTATTTGTAGTTTTTCCCCCTGTATAGGTATCTTATCCTTATTGAAAAATCTTCTATAAAATAACTCCTCATTATAAAATAATCCCTTTCAGGGATTTTGTCACTTTCAGCACTGAAAACATAGTCAAGCTGAATGCCTACTAGTATTGCATATAAACTTCCAACAAATTAAAGATGCAGGTCATCTAGTGGTCTACAGGGAGGTAATTTGTGAACATGAATAGACTGTAATATATTGCCAAGAAAAAATTTTGTAGAAGCAACCAAGAAGATATTATCAAGAAGCATAACCAGAATAGGAGTCACAAGGCAGTGAATACTAAGAACTGATGATTAGCCTGCAAACTCCATTGATATCCATGTAATATCAAGGCATCTATCTAGAGTAACAACTACAATGTGAAGGAGTGATCTAGTGTATGACTAATGGGAAGACATAGATAAGCATTTTACAAGATGAGAATATATTGCTAAAGTGAGATTGATAAAATGCCCATGTCAGTGAGATTATAGGCATCTCAGTAGTGCAGTGAATAGAGGGCTACATCTGGAGTGAGGAAGTTGTTGTTCTGTTGTTTTTCAGTTGTGTTTGACTCTTTGTGACCTGATTTGGAATTTTCTTGACAAAGATGATCTGATATAGGTTAGTGGTTTATTGGTTTGCCATTTTTTTCCTCCAGCTCATTTTACAGCTGAAGAAACTGAAGAAAACAGGGTTAATGGCTTGCCTAGGATCCTATAGCTAGTAAATGTCTGAAGTCAGATTTAATTCAAGAAGAAGAATCTTCCTGACTCTATGCAAATCATCTATCTGCTGTTTGCCTTAGCTTCCTTAGTTGTAAAATGAATATGATAATACCTACTTCATAGAATTATTGCTAGGGTCCTATGAGGACCTATAATGAGTATAAAGCAAAATTTTAAAGCACTATAAAAAAACTAATTATAGTTGTTGTTAGATCAATGGATTGCAATATCAATAGTGATGTGGCAGTATTGATAAGGTTCTCCAGATACTCTTATTAGCAGCTGGCATTGTGCTGATAATATTAGGACAGTAAATTATGCAATATGTCAATTTGATGAGGTAATAGTGAACCTCAAAATGATGAGGTAACTTGAACCAAATTATGAGGTAAATACCTAATGAGGAGGTATATACCTCAATAGGATTAATTAAGGTCTACTGGCAGGATTTGGCGTACAGGGAGTCACATGGAGCTCCCCTGTAACCCCTTTAGGATTCGGCGCAAGGATACAAAATTAAGTCAGGTCTAGTGGCGGCGAGAGTCCCCCGTAAATGAATTTACAGGCCAAAAACCTAGATGGGTAAAAAGATCTTTATTGCCGGGTTTGGAAGCAAGGTTAAGGTCTGGTTAGTAAAAGGCATTAGATAAAGGAATATATATGCTGAAAGCGGGGGGGAAAGAGAATCTCTGATGCAAACATCTTGGCTGGCATCTTTCAAATCTCTGACCCCAGATGATTCTAGCTTTGCTCTTTTTTATCTGCTTGAAGAAGCAATGGGCAGATCTCAGGTTAATTCTTTGAAGGCCAAATTTTTGGCGGGCTTTATCCAAGCCAGCTCAGATCCGGTGGGGGGGGGCTGGGTACAGCCCAAACTGGCTTTGACCAGATCTTGTATCAAAGGGGGCTGAAAACCCAAACCAACAGGGGGCTGGGTACAGCCCAAATTGGCTCAGATCCGGATCTTTTCCCCTAGGAATATCTTGTCCCAAAGGTAGATCAGACAAGGAATCTTAAAGGGGCTACCCCCGAAACAAATTCTTTACTCATTAGATAAAGAGTTAATGTTTAGTGAACCTAGAGTTGTTAATATTGATTAATCTTCCCCAAACCACGTGATTCTCTTGTCCCCTCTTCTACCACTCCACAATTTCACAGTGGAGACAGAAGTGGACTGACTGCATAGGACTGAGAGTCCACTATTACTTTTTCTTTATTTCACATAATGCCATTGTTAAACAATTCTATTGGGGCCCAACAGAGAATTGTCATCCTACACATTTTCATCCATGAAACTGATGGCAAAAAATGACTTAGGATAATGTGCCAGAAGTTTTTTTGGCTATAGTAATCCATGAAGCAAAAATGGAACATTTAAAAAATATATAAGAAAAAAACAAAACTTTTTTTTGCCATCTGAATTAAGTAATTTGCACAATTTGTAAGTAACTGAGATCACATTTGAACTCAGGTCCTTCAAATTCCAGGGCTGGTTCTCTATCTGCTCAGCCACCTACCTACCCCTTTCATTTCTTAAAAAAAATAAACAAATAAACTTATTTTTTTTTATTAGTGATAGTGATGAGAATTAGGTAAGGGATAACCCCTTTTGTTTTGACTCAAGGATACATAGTTAAATGCAGTCCCGAAAACCTAGATTGATAAAAAAAGTTTATTGTAGGGGTTTGGAAGTAGGGTAAAGGTAGAAAGATGCCAGGGCCAGAGCTAGTTGCTGGGTGGACAGGAACCCTTGGCATGGCTGACGTAAGAATGCCAGGTTTGGACTCCTGCAAAGAGTGGACTCCAGGGTTCCCCTTTTTATAATGGGCGCTTTTGGTGATCTTGAAGGTGGGTGGAGTCCCATATTGACTCCCGGCAGGTTTTGGCCAGGGTTAGCATTTGAATAGAATTCAATGGGTTTTTAGATAAGGAGGTTGGGGATTGTGGAAATCTGAGCAGATCATTAGAGTTGGGGGCTGGGAAAGCCCAAGTTAGCTCAGATCCAGTGGGGACTAGGAATTAAAAAGGAATCTTAAAGGGACCTCAACCCACATCAATAGCAGAACCATTACATTTGAACTATAACATCTCAGCATCCAACATGCAATGTGAAAAAATTGAAATGATACTTAAGAAGGTAAAATCAGGAAGTGAAGAGATGGTTGTCAGGGCACTTTGTGCCTTTGACTTTTGACTCTCCATGAAAACTCCTGGGACTACTCTGTCCCTTGAATATTCTTTTTACTTTCTCACTTCTAACATGTTATAAACAGTCACCTAAATGCTCTTGGCTAGATTTGCCTTTCATCTCTTCATTCATCTCTTGAATTTCTACCCTCTCTTTTAGGCCTCAATCAAATGTATTCTTGTGAAACAGCTATTCAACCAACCTACTGGGGACCCAAATGGAACCAGCCAGTTCTCTGCCTCTGCCTCTGTCTCTGTTTCTGATCTCTGCCTCATTTCTTTTTTAAAAAAGAAATTTTCTTTCCACACAATAATATTTATTTTTTCCAATTATATGTTAAGATAATTTTCAACATTCATTTTTATAAGATAGGGATTTCCAAATTTTTTCCCTCTCTTCCTTCTTTTCTCCTTCCCCAAAGCAGCAAGCAATCTGATAGAGCTTATACATATACAATCAAGTTAAACATATTTTCATATCAGTCATATTAGGAAAGAATAGTCAGGACAAAAGGGAAAACTCAGAGTAAGGAAAAAAAAAACCCCAGAAAAAGTGAAAATAGAATGCTCTGATTTGCATCCAGACTGCATAGTTCTATCTCTGGATGTGAATAGCATCTTCCATCCATTTGAAGTGTTTTAGATTATTGTATTGCTGAAAATAGTTGAGTCTATCGAAGTTGATCATTGTTGTTTTTACTGTACACAATGTTCTTCTGGTTCTGCTCACTTCACTTAGCATCAGTTCATGTAAGTCTTTCCAGGTTTTTCTGAGATCTGCCTGCTTTTCATTTCTTATAGAACAATAGTATTCCATTACATTCATATGCCACAATTTGTTTAGCCATTTTCCAATTGATAAGTAACCCCTTAATTTCTAGTTTCTTCCCATCATAAATAGAGCTGCTATGAACATTTATTTTTACATGTGAATCTCCCTCCCCCTCATTTTAAATGATCTCTTTGGGATACAAACCTAATAGTAGTATTACTAGATCAAAGTGTATGAACAGTTTTATAAAATAATTCTTTTGAGCATAGTTCCAAATTGTTCTCCAGAATGGTTGGATCACACCAACAACACATTAGTATTCCAAATTTCCCATATCCTCTCCAATATTTATCATTTTCCTTTTTTTGTCATACGAATCAATCTTATAGATGTGAGGTGGTATCTCAGAGTTTAAAAAATTTGCATTTCTCTAATCAATAGTGATTTTTTTCAGATGAATATAGCTTTACTTTTTTCACCTGAAAACTGCCTGTTTATATCCTTTGGCCAATTTTTTTTTTCAATTGGGGAATTTGTATTTTTTATAAATTTGACTGAGTTCTCTATTTATTTTAGAAATAAAGCCTTTATCAGAAACACTGATTATAAAAATTGTTTCTCCATTATGCTTAAAGGGTTATGAAACTCTGTATACTCTTTGATCCAGCAGAATCCCTACTGTATCCCAAAAAGATCATAAAAGAGGGAAAAGGACCCACATGTACGAAAACATTTATAGTAGCTCTTTTTCTAATGGCAAGGAAGCAGGTTTTGAAGGGATGTCAGTCATTTGGGGAATGACTAAACAATACTGCAATACTATTGTTCTGTAAGAAATGATGAGCAGGCAAATTTCAGAAAAATTTGGAAAGACTTATACGAACTGATACTGAGGGAAGTGAGCAGAATCAGAATATTATGCACAGTAACAGATAGATTATGCAGTGATCAACAATGATAAGATTTAGCTCTTCTCAGTAATACAAAGACCTAAGAGACTTCCAATAGAATTGGGATGGAAAATGCCTTCCACACTTGGAGCTCAGGAAAACCAGGGAGATTAAATGGAGATTGAAGCCTAATGTTTTCACTTTTTTTTTTTCTTGAATTTTTCCCTTTTGTTCTTTTCTTTTACAGCATGATTAATATGGAAACGTGTTTAAAATGATTGTATATATGTAATCTAGATCAGATTGCTAGCTGTCATGGGGAAGGGGGAGATAAGGGAAAGAGGGAGAAAAAAATTGGAACTTAAAATCTTACAAAAATGAATGCTGAAAACTATAATTGGAAAAATAAAATACTATTGAAAAGTTAAAAATTGTTTCCCAGATTTCTGCTTCCCTTCTAATCCAAATCTTCCCTATATTGGCTTTGCTTGTGAAAACTCCTTTTAATTTAATTAGTCAAAATAATCTATTTTGCATTTCATATTGTTCTATATCTCCTATTTGGCCACAAATTCTCCATAGATCTGATGGGTAAACTCTTCCTTGCTTACCTAATTTGCTTATGGTATCAGCCTTTATATGTAAACCACATACCCATTTTGAAATTATCTTGTTACAGGGTGTGAGATGTTGGTCTATGCTTGGGTTCTGTCATAATATTTTTCAGTTTTCCAAGTAGTTTTTGTTAGATAGTGAGTTTTTAATCCCAGAAGCTAGAATCTTTGGGTTCATAAAAGAGTAGCCTATTATAATCAATTACTGTGTTTGATGTACCTAACTTACTCCATTGATCCACCACTCTATTTCTTAGCCAGCATCAAATAGTTTTGATAATAGCTGCTTTATAATACAGTTTTAGATCTGAAAGACCTAGGACACCTTCCTTTCCATTTTTTTTTTTATTTCCTTTGATATTCTTGACCTTTTGTGCTCCCATATGAATTTTGCTATTATTTTTTCTAGCTCTATCAAATAATTTTTAGTAATTTGGTATGACACTATTTGAATAAGGTAATTAAATTAGGTGGAGCCATCATTTTTATTGTATTAACTTGACCTATCATGATACATTGGTAATTTTCTGATTATTTAGATCTGACTTTATTTGCGTGAAAAGTTGTATGGGACAAGTCAGGTGCAAGACCCCCTTCTTAATTAATTAGTTAGGAACATCATCAGGAACAAAGAGAAAACATTTATTTAATCCCTACAGGGGGAGGCCCAGACACACACCTGGGAGCCATCCTAACTCCTCCAAATGCTCCTGGAACCTGGCCAGCTTCCTGTTTGTCCAGGGTTTAAAAGTAAAAGACTAGAGCCTTCTCATTGGATAGACTAAAAGGACATAACCATCCTTGCCAATATGACTCAATGCTGAGAAATACTTCATCCAATCAGTCCCATTCAAAGTGTTTTGTAATGGTTTTTATATAGTTCCCACATTTGTCTTGGTAGGTAGCTTCCCAAATATTTTATGTTGTTTACACTTATTTTATATGGAAGTTCTCTTTTCATCTCTTGTTGCTGGTTTTGTTAGTAAAATATAGAAATGCTGATGATTTATATGGGCTTATTTTATATACTGCAACTTTGCTAAAGTTCTCAATAATTTCAAGAAATTTTTTAGTTGATTCTCTAAGATTCTCTAAATATACCATCATATCATATGCAAAGAGTGACAATTTTGTTTCCTCATTACCTATTCTAATTTATTGGTAAAGCTAATATTTCTAGTGCAATATTGAATAATAGTTATAACAGGCATCCTTACTTCACTCCTTATCTTATTAGGGAGTTTATGTCCATTACATGTAATGCTTGCTGATGGTTTAGATAGATTTTTGCTTAGCATTTTAAGGAAGATTCCTTTTACTCTTATCCTCTCCAGTGGTTTTAATAGAAATGGATGCTTTTTTTTTTTTAATGAAAAACTTTTTCTGCATCAATTGAGAGAATTATGTACTGTTGATTTTGTTTTTGATATGGTCAGTTAGCCTGATAGGTTTCCTAATATTGAACTTATCCTGCATTCCTGGTATAAATCCCACCTGGTAATAGTTTATTATCCTGCTGATAAATTGCTATAATCTGTTGCTAATATTTTTATTTAATATTTCAACATGAGGGAAATTAGTTTTCATTCTCTGTTTGGCTTTTCCTTATTTAGATATCAGTACCATATTAGTGTTATAAAAAGAATTTAGTAAGACTCCTTTTGCCTATTTTCCAAAATATTTCATACAGAATAAGGAAAGTTCAGGCAACTTCTCTCATCTTGGCTCTGCCCTTCCCCCCACCCCCCAATCTCTGCTTCATTTTACTTAATCACTGAATGCACATTGCCTCAGTCAAACTGAAATTTGTTAAAGACTTTAATTTTAAAAAGCCAACTTATCCTGCCAGTCAGGGTCATCTTCAGTCATCCTGATGTATATCAGGACTGGATTTAGATCACTCCAGAGAAGAATGAGACTGCTCTCCCTCACTTTAATCCAATTCAATTGCAAATTATGGAATCACCTCCTTGATGTCATGATCTCCTTCAAGAATGGAGGGCAAACAACAACAAGTACATGGAAACCATGCCTTCCCTATATGGTCCATTCTATGGTTATACAGGTCAAATAGTTATAATTGAACCTAACATACCACTGTGAAATTTCTACTCAAAGCTCTATGGGACCAAACATGATAAATTGGATCTCTCTTTCACATAGCAATTCTTCAAATTTTTTGACTGGGCTTGGGAATGATATTTGCTATTCTCAGTTGGTCCACTGAGATGGATGGATCAGAGGTTCCTTTTTTTCCTAGGCTTTCGCTAAGAAATAACAAAACAAAACCCAAAACTTTACACTGATACAATTTAACCATTAGAGGGTGCCAACAGTAAATAGTTTCCTTTTTTCAACAGTGACCATTCTTGGTACAAAAGAGCCTGTGTGGTCCTCTGGAAAAAGACTGGATTTGTTAATTTGATACGTGGTTGGATTCAAATCTCACTGTTGGTTTGAAGAGGGTGCGATAAGAGGCAAAGATGGGTCTGTGGTTTCTTTCTGTCTGTCTGTCTCTCTCCTCTCTCCAAAGTGCTAAGGACAGGTCCGGGGGGAAAGAATTCGCCTACTCAAAGCTGTGACAAGAAAGGCATTTTTTGATTGGGAAAAGAACACCAAGATGTCTTGGCGGGCAATATCTGTTTCCAGAGAGATATTGCAAGAGGCATAGCTTGAGATCTTTATTTTTATACACAACAGGATAATAGAACAGGATTTGTATCTGATAAGACTTCTCTGCTTCCAGAGGATATGGAGAAGTTTATATAACAAGGAGTTTCTCCAGAGACTGTAAGGAAGTTTCTATAAGAAAGGAATTTTTCTCCAGAGGATGTAAGATTTTGTTGGGCTGTCTGCTTTCCCCTCATCATGTTTACTATCTGTGTGGTTTTGGGCAAGTCATTTAGTTTTTCAGGGGCTCAATTCCTTTATGTATAAAATAAGTGGAACTGGAGTTGTTGGTTTAAGAAAAAGTTAAACATTAAACTTGTGTTTCATGCAAACATTTTTTCTTTCTTCCACCCCCACCCGCCACCTCATACATTGAACAATGCATACCCTGACTAGATAATTTCTGAGTTTTTGTTGTTGTTGTTGTTTGTTTGTTTTAACTGTACATGTTTGGTGTTATGACCTTCATTGCCTAGACAGCTCAACCTAGGTTTGGGTTTTTGAATGGATTTTTTTTTTTTTTTTTTTTTTAAGTCCCAATCTTACCCCAGAATCTCATTGGAGTCAGAATTAAGGAAATTTGTAGTTTGGTGTGTGTGTGTGTGTGTGTGTGTGTGTGTGTGTGTGTGTGTGAAAGAGTACACCAATCTGTAGTTTTTAAAGCTTTCCTGCTTGTCTGTACTCTTTTTGGTCTTAATTCTGTTCTCTGCACTATTAAAAAATACCACCACTAACAAAACCTTAACTATGGGCTTTTCTTTCTTCTTTCTATTTTTAATTCTTTTGCCCTCCCACCCTATCTCTAATTTCAAGGAAGAAAGAATAAGCCCCTTTAAAAAATATGAATAGTTGAGCAAAACAATTTTCCACACTAGCTGCACCTAAAAATACATATATTAGTCTTCAAGTTGAAGCTGTCAATCACTCCTTTGTCATGAGGTCTAATATGTAATTTCTTGATCTACCTCCTTTTCCTGGACAATATAGTAGTTTATAGAATCAGTAATACTTGGCATTCTAGAACTGATAGAACCTGATAATGCCTACTATGCTAATTGGACCAATATTCTTTTGCCATTACTTTTCTCCAAATAGGAGAGAACTAGTGATACAGTGAATAGAGTGATAGAACTGGAGTCATAGGCACTTGTGTGCAAATCCAAATACAGACATTTATTAGCTATGTGGTCAAGGACAAGCCATTTAATCTCTGTCTTCTATGACTCTAGATATGAAATCCTCTCACTCCCCCGATCCCTCATCCCTGACCCATGTAGATTTTTTTGTGGATTGTGGATTTGTAGATGGAGATGTAAGGCTGGAGAGGGCAAGAGCTGACACATACTAGCTGAAAGACCTTGGACAAGTCAATTAATTTTTCATTACTCTTGGGAAATCTTTTAGACAATAATTGTCATGAAAATGATTTTCTGTATTGACTTAGGGAATTTTTCATCAGGAGGTTCCTACACTTTATAAGTCATAAGCTTGTTAAACAAACAAAAAACCAAATATTGACATTTTGTTTAATTAAGTTCCTTTGAAGGAATGTACCTTGTAGTTCTATTGGATTAAATGGGGCATTATTTGAAAAGTGCTTTGCAAATCTTAAAACCTTATATAATACTAGTTATTATTATTATTATTATTTTATGCATTTAATTTTTTTTGAGAAAGGAGCTAGAGATTTCATCATCATCATCATCATCATCATCATCATCATAATCTCTCTTCCTCTCTCACACACAATCATTATCGTGATCATGATATAATTTCTCTCTCTCTCATTCTCTCTCTTTCTGTCTCTGTTTCTGTCTCTCTCTCACACATACATACATACACATACACAGAGTTAAGAATCTGTGAATTAGAACAAAAAAAATGGAAAGGAAAGGAAAGAGGATAGGAACCCAGGAGATGATGTTTGCAAATATATGGATGGCAGAAAAAGACACTATATGATTTGTCTCTATTTTCACTATCAAAAATTAAGTAATTTCAAGCTAAAAAGGTGTGGGGGAAGGATTGTTAAGATAAATTAAATTGTCACTATTGAGAATATGTTCCAAGAAACTCAAATATGGAAATAAAGGTCTAAAATATATCCACATAGTCACAGCAGTACTCTTTATGGGAGTAAATACCTGGAAACATTGTGGGCGTCTATTGGTTGGAGAATCACTTAAAAAAAACCCAAAAAACAATGATATCTAATGTAATTCGATATTGTTGTGGAGCAGGAAATAATGAATAGGAGAAATTCAAAGAAACATGGGGATATTTGGGAATTGATTGAGATATAAATATAAATATAAATATAAATATATATATATATATATATATATATATATATATATATATATATATATATATATATATATATATATATATAAGCAGAAAAGCAATATACACAATTATTACCCACAGCCTAGGAGGTGGGTCCTATTATTATCCTGATGAGGATATGATGAAACAGATAAGGAAACTGAGGCAGACAAAAATTAAATGATTTGCCTGGGATCACACAGTTAGTAAATGTCTAGCTTGATTTGAACTCAGATCTTTCTGACTCAAGTCCCTGTGCTATAGTCTGCCTAAGAACCCAGATTTTTTTTACTTTAAATCCAACTCTATCTCCTTTAGTAATAGATAGCATTTACATATGTCTTTCAGGTTTAAGAAGCACTGTGCATATGTTATCTCATTTAATCCTCATAATAACCCTGGACTACAAGTGCTATTATTATTATCTTCATTTTACATATAAAGGGATCTATATTAAGTGAGGTTAAGTGACTTTCCCAGAATCACGCAACTAGGACTGGTTAGGGGAAATTTTGTCAACATTGTGAAATATGGGAAATTTGTTTTGGTGTTCCCTTCTACCCTCTTTCTTCCACTTCTATAACTCTGCCACTCTTAGTATCTAGGACCCTACTGACTCTCTGTCAAAAAAGGCTCTAACATCTCATTGAAACTAATATTTCTCCATACACTGTATGTTTTTGATGAGATTTATTATTTCATTGTTATAAAGAACTTCCTATGAGGAAACTTTCCTTACAAATGCAGGTCAATCCCTATTCTACAACTTATCCTTTTATCATAAATACTTGTACTTTTTGTCATTAACAATGTTAGCAAAGGCAAAATGTCTTTATCAAGTGCTTTGTAGTTTCAAAAGGGCTCTTTTCATAAATCCTATTTAATAGATTTGAAAAATGAGGCTCAGAGAAATAATGTGATGTGGGGCAATGTTGTGAAGTGGATACAAGAGTCAGGAACATCTAACTTCAAATCCAGTCTCAGATACTCACTAGCTGTGTGACCTTGTGCTACTCTGTCTCAGCATTTTTTTTTTTTTAAATTTTTTTTTGAGGCATCATAGTAGTAGAGAAAGAACACTGAATCTAGAGTCTAAGAACCTGGGTTCAAATTCAACCTCTAACATTTACTACTTAGGTAACTTTGAGCAAATGACTATATTCTGAAATATGAGTTTTCTCATGTATAAAATAAGAATATTGGATTAGATGACCTCTGAACCTCCTTTCAGCTCTAGGTCTGTAATCCTACATGATCTGTTTATAATCAGAGCTGGCCTAATCGATTCATCAAATGTATATCAGCTATCTTCTAAGTGCAAGGTTTTATGCCTTGTTTACAAAGCTCAATAATTTACAAAGTTTACAAAGGTAGGAAATGACAGGGAAATGGAGAAGGAGGCATGGAGATTTGAGGAGGGAGGTTCAGAATAAAACATTTCTATCAGAAGGACCAATGTTTTCTTTCTTTCTGGAACTCCCATTTGGATATAGAATGAAAAGATTTGTCTTTTGGGAAAACAATTTCATATATCAAGAGAAGAAGTTGTGGAAGTTTTTATGGAGAAAGGAGATTCTGGATGGCTTTGAAATTATATGACTTTTCTAACCAATCACTTTGTTTGCAGTTTTTAGAAGGCAAAGCCTCAGGATGTATCAGGAATTTGCCATGGTGTTTTCTCTTTACTTGTTTTGATGCTAAAGCTACTCTCTCCCCACAGATAAAAACACATTTTTGGGTCATCTACAGAAAAAACAACCTCTTGCTGGGGTTACTCTAGAGCAGGTTCCTTTAAAAGAACATTTCTCAATTTTTCATCTATATTTTCTAGGTTTTCTGTGCTTCACTTGTTATAAGGCTTCTATGGCCATTAATGAAATTTGTGTTGGGGGCTGGAAATTGAGAATAAATAGGGTTGCCATGTTAATAGACATGAGGTCAAAGGAGAACTTAGTGTTTTTCATGATCCAGAATGGTAACCTCCCTTTTAAGGGATAATACAAATAAAGTTCAATCTGTCACAAAGCAAAAATAATAGCTAGGGATTTGTGTTTCAGGCTTATTGTATATACTTATTGCCATATGCATGTAACCATCGTAGCTACTGCTGGGGAAAAGAAAGAAAAATCCTTTTATCCCAATCCATGGAGTGAAGAGGCAGTGAAGAAGAGAAGTAGGAAACCTCTTCCCCTTTTGAAAAGACAAGTTTCCTCAGAATGATGAAATTGGGACAAACTGAAATAGAAGGGAAAGTACAGAGATTGGCATGTATCTCCTGATCCTGTGACTTCAGGTGGATGGTGTCTAGCTAGTCTCTGTGTTAGACTCGCTTCTTTCTTGATCTTTTGGCCCTGTGGGGAGAAGGCATTTCTCTTTACAGTGGAAAAAGTAGCATTTCCTCCTGGCTACCTGGCTACCTGACCATTCCTTCTCTGTCTCCTTTGGTGAATATTCCTCTAACCTTAGGTGACCCTCAGAATTTTGTCTTGGGCCCTTTCTCTTCCCTTTCATACTATTTTACTTGGTGATTTTATCAATTTCTAATGACTTAATTACCATCTCTATGCTAATAATTCTCTAATCTACCTTTCTTGCCCCAATCTCTCGGTTAATCTCACATATTGGACTGCCTTTCAGACACCTCAGACTAGAAGTCAAGTAGACATTTTAAACTCATATTTTCAAAATAGAACTCATCTTCCTCTCCCCATTCGTTCTCCTCTTCTAACACAATCCTTCCAGTCTATCTTGCTCCTAACATAGAAATCATTCTGGATTCCTCCCTCTCTCCCTCCACCTCCCCAATATTCCAACTGTTGCTAAGATTTGTTGATTTCATTTTCATCACACCTCTCGAATTGTTTCTTTTCCCTGCTTTGATATTGCCACCATTTTGGTGTAGATTTTCATCACCTTATCCCTTGATTATTGCAATAATCTGCTGGTAGATCCACCTGACTCAAATATCTCCCAACTCTGATCCATTCTCTATTCAGCCATGAAAGTAACTTTTGATCGTGTCATCCTATTCCCTCCTTACTCAAAAAAACCCAGTGGCTTCCTATTGCTTCTAGGAGCAAATACAAAATGATCTGTTTGTCATTTGAAGCTCTTCACACCTTAGTTCCCTTTTACCTTTTTTTTTTTTTTTTTTTAGTTTTACAACTTACTCCCCAAAATATAATCTTTGCTTCAGCGACACTGACTTCCTGGCAATTCTATGAAGAAGACACTATCTATTGGTTCTTGACACTCTTTTTGTCCCCCATATCTGGCATATTTTTCCTGCTCTGCTCTAAGTACTGACCTCCTGGGCTTCTTTATATCCCACCTAAAATACTACCTTCTTTTGGAAGCCTTATGTTCCTCTTAATTCCAGTATTTTTTCTGGTTTTAAATAATCTCCTATGTATTCTGTCTATAGCTTCCTTTGTATATATTTGCTTGCACATTTGTCTCCTCCATTTGATTTAAAACTCCTCAGGAGCAAACTGTATTTTGCCACTTTTTGTATTTAGCACTTGGAAGAGTACTTGGTACATAGTAGATGTTTAATAAATATTTAATAAATTGAATTTGCTTGGTTAGGTGAGCATCAAGCCACCTGGAAATTCTATCTATCTTTGCCTTTCTCTTTCTTTTCCTGAGCTTAGATCAACCTCTAGAGATGATACATGGGTATTTCTAGCCTAGGAGGGTACCTATTTTGTTTGAGTTCTCCATTTTCTGATTCCAGTGCTGGCTGTCCAGAAGATTTCCTCCATAGAACTTCTTTAGAGGAAGGATGATCATCAGAATCATCCTATTGCTGAAGAACCAAAGTAAACTATTCATTAGCTGGATGGGAAATATAAATTACTCAATTAATTGTGGATTACTCAAATAATGATAATCAAAAGTGAGTATGCATTACCCAAAGATCCATAGCTTTCTATGTGAACACTAAGGATTGTAATAGGGTTTTGGAGATGGTTTATGTTTCCATATTTGTTCATGTGTACTCATAAGTCTTTTACACCTAATAAAGTTTTTATGGTAGAGGAAATAAGCAGTTATCTATTCTTGACTCTCATATGCATGCTGAATATCTTTAGTGGGAAGAGGAGAGAAATTAACCACATTTTTCCCAATGCTCTATACTTGAACCATACTCATCTTTGAGAGAGTTCCCTGTAGGGTAAGGGCAGAACTGAAAGGAAAAATATGACCTCCCTCTTCAGAATCACAGAATCATAGAATTTAAGAATAAGAAGAGACTTTATTGGACATTTAATTCAATCCATAGAAAAAAGGAATCCCTATTCTAACATATCTGACAAAGGGCTATCCAGTGTCTAATTGAATATCTCCAGAGTCACCCCTGGATTGAACTAGGTTCATATGAGCCCATAGAATAAATCTCTTATTTTGGGGTCCTGGGCTAAAAGTGCAGGAATGATGCTAATTATCCCAGCAAGCTGTGTCAGCTAATAATGATTGAGTACATGATATTTTAAGATGCAATGTTTATACTTATACTACATGCTTATATACACGTATTGTCTACTCATTAGAATGTAAGCTCCTTAAGAAGAGGAACTGTTTTGACTTTATTTTTATATCCTTTGTGATTAGTATGAAATCTGGGAAGCAGTTGCATAATAAATGGTTGTTAACAGACTGATTGAAGATTTTAAAGCATTTATTAATTCTGAGTTCTGTATCTTTATTTTATTTTACATTCTCTTTTTTTCCTTATGTTGTAATACATTGCTTTTTAAAAAACTCAATCTCCAGGGCAGCTAGGTGGCACAGTGGATAGAACACTAGCCCTGAAGTCAGAAGGACTTGAATTCAAATGTAACCTCAGACACTTAACACTTCCAGCTGTGTGACCCTGGGGAAGTCACTTAACTCCAAATGCCTCAGCCAAAAAGAAAGAAAGAGAGAAAGAAAGAGAGAATGAAAGAAAGAAAGAAAAAAAGAAAGAAAGAAAGAAAGAAAGAAAGAAAGAAAGAAAGAAAGAAAGAAAGAAAGAAAGAAAGAAAGAAAAAAAAAGAAAGAAAACTCAATCTCTCCATTAGATGTGATAAGGAGAACAAAGTGAGTTTAGGTGAGGACTGTCGGAAGTGGTAGATAGACATACAGAATAGGATTCCATCATGAGAAGAGAATTTAGCTTCACTATAAGGGAAAGTTTTCTGATATTTAGAATTGTTCCAAAATGCAATGGGAAGACTTAGGACAGGAATGGGGAATCATTTTTCTGCCAAGGACCATTTGAATATTTATAATATCACACATGGGGCACACAAAATTATCAATTTATTGAACCCAATCAGTGGGAGATTGTTGTACTTAGCTTTCATTTCATCATTAATGTGGTTGCCTTAGGAAATGATTTTGTGGGTCTTACACGATTCATAGACTGGCCATTCCTTAACCTTGACTTAGGATACAGTAAGCTCTCCCTCAACACAGAACTTCCAGAAATTGCTGGTTGACCATTTTCATCAATATTGTAGAAAAGATTCTAGAAATATAAACCGAATTAAATAGCCTTTGAGATCCTTTGTAACTCTGAGCAAGTAAATTAGATAAAAGGGAAATGTCAAATACAACTAGATTTTACTGCTGTCTTTTCTGCTTGTGTACTTTTTATTCATAGATACTCTAGAAAAATTTCTAGTATGCATTCAGGTAGGATTAAATCTGGGATTTTCCCCCCTTTTATTTACATTCATCTATTTGTTTATACCTATAAAAACCACTTTTAAAATACACACACAGAGCTGTGCCTCAATTTACATAGTACATATTCTCCCAAAAAGTGGGGTTTGAATTTTTTTTGTGTGTGAACAAAATTATATTTTGAGTTCAATGAATAAACTATTTATTTAAAGTATTTTTAATGCTGGAGTATTTTGTAAAGTCAATAATTCTCTGGTAAAGTGAGATACAACACACACACACAAGACATACACACCAGCCCTTAACCCAAAAATAATATCAACCTTTGTGTTTAAAGGTCATTTAAGTTCAGTTTAGTTCAGTTCAATTCAACTTAACACAATTCTTTGAATCATTTAATAAAGGGAAGTGGAGAAAAATTCAGGAAGTTAAGACATGCTGAAGATTTTTTTTTTAATACAACAAAATACCTTGCTGCACTAGTTTGGAGGAATGAGAAAAACCAGTGAAGTGCAAACAGAAAAGATAAACTTTAGTCCAGTGTTTGTATAATTCTAGGATCTTAAGGCTTCAGTATTGGAATCTACAAGGTTTCTTTGCTCCCCAAACAATATGATCCAATGCAAACTCTGAGTACTGTACTTCTTATCTAAGCTCTACGAATTTTTGATATGGACGGAGTCTGAACAACAGAACTATGGGCTTGTTGGAATATCAGTAGACTGCTACTGGACTCAGTGTTTATCAACCAGCTGAAGAGTTCTGTAGGTTCAGAATGAAAGAACATCATACTTTCCTTTGGTCTGGGATTCCTGCCTTACTTATTCCACTTCCAGCTTTAGACTATGCTGAAGAATGGAATTAAGACCCTGGTCCTTTCCTAGGGGGTCAGTGTTCCACAACTACAGCTTGCTTCTGTATTTCTTCCTTGCTTCCATTCTATACTACTCCTTACCTTGGATCATCAATTAAATACAGCCTCTCACTAAATCTGTGACTCAGCAATGAGTTGTAAGGCACAAACCATTCAATAGGTCCCTTTTTTTCCTTCTTGCATAAGATCAAGGAGCTATCTCTGGCTCTGGGCTCTTTTTTTGTTCTTATATACAGCTTTAGACAAATTCTCTTTGAGTCCTCCTGTTGTACTCTTGGTTCTACCATATTTCCAGTGGCCACAGAGATATATTTAGTCCAACCTGGAATAATAGTGAGAAAACACTTACTGTTTTATATACATATATATATATATATATATGTATATATGTATACATGTATATACATATATATATATGTGTATATATATATGTATGTATGCATTTCTTAGTCCAGACTTAGTTTGTTATGTTTTCTAAATCTTTGTAGAGTAAGTTATGTGAGAGTTTAGTTATATTACTTTCTACTACTCCATCATTTTGGCTGGTCTTTTCAAGAACATTAGAGACATACACCATACATACACCAGATGTCTGATGTAGTAAGTAAGCTTTATAACTCTATCACTGAAATTTAGGATTTCAAAGAGTGTCCTCTTAAGCCTTGTGCTATGCCAACAATCCAGGAAATTGCCATGTGGTAGATAAGAGTCCCTAATGAGAGTTGATGTTCTCTGTAGTATCTGACTTGAAAAGAATATTTGGCAAGATTTTAACTTGCTCATTTATTTTCTTTTCATCAAAGAATTATTGATATATTTTGTTTTTATTTTCATCATTTTGATTCCCAAAAATATCCTTCTATGGTGTATCCCAATGAATCATCTCTTGTATGAATGGATAAAAAAAACCTGTTATTCATTAATACTAACCCAAACATTAAACAAGTTAGAAGGTATGTGGCAATCCTCCAGAAAAAATGAAGAAAGACACATTTTCTCATCTCTTCTTTGGGACCAAGCTTCACCATTATAATTCCATACCTTCTTAATTTCAGTTTTTTATTCATTCATTCATTTTTATTCATTTTCCATTGCTGTACACATTTTAAAAGTTATTTTCATTGTTCTATTCATATTATCCTATATAAACTGATAGATGAGTCTTCCTATGATTCTCTAAATTCTTTATATTCATAATTTCTTATGGTGTAGTAATCTTATTCTTCTCCTTCTTTTGTTTCTTCTGCTTTTCTTCTTCCTCCTCCTCTTCTCTTTCTTGTTAAGTGCCACTCTCACACTCAACTACCGCTAATCAATCCTAATTCTCAGGTCTGATCAGAGAAACTCTGGTAAATATATCAATCTTACCTCTGTTTTGAGGTCCTCAGAAGTCCTCCGACTGCAAAAGATGAAAATATTCTGTTGTGATCCACATTCAGTCCCCTTAGTCCTTTCTCTGGATACAGATGCCTCTCTATATCACAAATCTATTGAAATTGATCTGAATCACCTCAAAGAAAAGCACCAAGTCCATCACAGTTGATCACCACATAATCTTATTGTTGCTGTGTGCAATGTTTTCTTGATTCTACTCACTTCACTTAGCATCAGTTCATGTAAATCTTGAAATCAGCCTGCTGATCATTTTTTATAGAACAATAATATTCCATTATATTCACATACTACAACTTTTCAGCCATTTCCCAACTGATGGGTATTATTTTCTCTTTTTTATGATCTCTTTGGGATACAGACCTAATGGAGACATTGCTGGATCAAAGAGTATGCACAATTTGATAACCTTTTGGGCATAGTTACAAATTGTCCTTTAGAATGGCTTGGATCAGTTCACAACTCCACCAAAAATGTATTAGTGTTCCAGTTTTCCTACATCTCCTCCAACATCCGTTTATTATCTTTTCCTGTCATTTTAGCCAATTTGAGAGGTGTGAAGTAATATTTCAGAATTGTCTCAATTTGCATTTCTCTAATCAATAGTGATTCAGAGCATTTTTTTCATATGCCTAAAAATGGTTTTAATTTTTTCATCTGAAAATTGTCTGTTCATAATTTTATGAATTTTATTTATCAATTGGAGAATGGCTTGCATTCTTGTAAATTTGAGTCAATTCTCTACATATTTTAGAAATGAGGTCTTTATCAAAATCCTTGGATATAATTTTTTTCTGCAGTTTTCTGCTTCCCTTCTAACCTTGGTTGCATTGCTTTTGTTTGCAATGAAAACTTTTGAGCTTAATTTGATCATATTTTGCATTTTGCATTTCATAATGTTATCTAATTCTTCTTTGACTATGAATTCCTTCTTTTCCCACAGATATTAGAGGTAGACTATCTCTTGTTTTCCTAATTTGCTTATAGTATCACCTTTTATGCCAAAATCATACCCATTTTGATCTTATCTTGTTATAGGGTTTTAAGTGTTAGTCAATGCCTAATTTCTGTCATACTATTTTTAATTTTTCCCAGTAATTTTTATCAAATAGTGAGTTCTTATCCCCAAAGCTGAACTCTTTGGGTTTATCAAACATTAGATTATTATAGTCATTGACTATTGTGTCTTGGATACCTAATCTGTTTCACTCTTATTTCTTAGCCAGTCAGTACCAAATGGTACTGACTGCTGCTTTATAATATAATATTAGGTCTGGCACAGTTAAGCCATCTTTGTTTGCATTTTTTCATTAATTCTCTTGAAATTATTGACCTTTTGTTCTTCCACATGAATTATGTTATAATTTTTTCTAGTTCTATAATTTCTTGGCAGTTTAATTTGCATGACACTCATTCATTTATTTTTCAAAAATTTTCACAGTATTTTCTTTTTCTAATTACATGCAAAGATAGTTTTCAACATTTATTTTGATAAGATTTTGAATTTCAACTTTTTTTCCCTTCCTCTCTTATTTTCTCCCTCCACAAAACACCAAACAATCTGATATAGGTTACACATGTACAATCATTTTAAACATGTAATATTTGTTTTTAAAAAAAAATGTTTAACACAGTGTCTGGCACATATGAATGTTTTTCCTTCTTTTCTGGATGTGAGGGGAAAGCTCAGAGTTGTTTTGATTCACAAGTCTTTAGGTATTAACAATTTGGAGCACTCTAATTGAGGAAAATAACATATATAGGAGAATCTAATTGTAGAGCAGGCCCAGAGGTCTTAAGAGTGCATAGGGTATAAGCCCTTCATGGAAGGTAATATGGAGGGAAATAGTCCATCATTATTGGGAAAAGGTCTAAGGGTTAGAGAATGATGAGGTATAACCAAATGATGAGGTCTAGATAAGGGATACCTAAATAAAATTAGGTTTAGTTGAGGTCTAGTGGCAGGTTGGGGGTACAGGGAGTCAAATGGAGCTCCCCTGCAACCCCTTTGGATTTGGTGCAAGGATATAGAGTTAAATGAGTTCTAGTGGTGGCACTAGAGTCCCCTGTAAATGAATTTATAGGCCCGAAAACCTAGATTGATAAAAAAGGTTTATTGTAGGGTTTGGAAGTAAAATTAAAGTCTGGTTAGTAAAAGGAGTTAGATAGAGAAAGAAATACACCATAAGTGGTGGACAGAGAGTCCGTGATGCAAAGCATGGTGCTTGCATGTTTTGACCCTCTGCAAAGAGATGATTCCATCTTGGCTCTTTTATTTGCTTGAAGGGGCCTATAGGTGGATTCCCAGGATGATTCCTCGAGGGCCAGAACCCACCAGGTGAGGGTTGGGAAACCTGAGCAGATCATTAAAATGGGGGCTGGGTACAGCCCAAATTAGCTCAGATAGGGATCTCTCCCCTTGGAGTACAAAAGGGTGGTTTTGACCAGATCTTGTAAATCAAAGGTCAGTCCCAAAGGGGTTTGGGGATCAGAAAAATAATCTTAAAGGGGCTACTGCCCCCATCATTTTCCCCCTCAAGCAATTAAATGTTAAATTATTTTAAGAAAAAATTTTGGGGCAGTGTCTCTTATTTGAGGCAGGGTTGGAAGATTTTCTCCAAGGATCTTCAGTGTCGCAGAGTCCCCTTTTCAGAGAAGGTAAAGATTCTGGATTGCATTGGGAAGAAGTAGGGATGGGTGTCACTGGAAAAGAGGAAATCTACTAGATTTTGTCTTCATAGCAAGATCTATACCTTGGGATCTTTGGTGTTACACGTGGTTGAAGACTGGAAAGAATTAGAGTAGGAAGAAGGTAGTGATAGATAGTTCTATGGTTAGAGCAATAGTCACAGTCATGAAGACCTGAATTCAAATTCAGTTTTAGACACTTAATAGCTTTGTGACTCTGGGCAAGTCACTTAACCCTTGTTCATCTCTTTTTCTCAACTTTAAATTGGGGATAATAGCACCTCTCTCAGCATAGTTAAAGGCATCAAATAAGATAATAATTGTTCCTTCTCCCCTTCTGGCTTTAATGCAGGCCATATCTTTCCCAGTATAATAGCTTTTATATGGTAAGCACTTAACAAAATCTTACCCTATACTAAACTGGAGACATTGATGAACTAGTCACAGAGCTGATAATACCTACCATAATACTTTCCAATTAGACAGTAGAGTGAGAAAAAAATGGGATTCTCATGGGAGTATTGTGCCAACAACTTTCTTTAGTGCAAAGAAGGAAGAATTAGATGACAAAATTAGGAAACATCATAAACCTGGGAATGAAGCATTGTGTAACAGTGGGATATCTATTAGAACCCTCCCTGCAAAAAAACAACCCAGCTGATAAGTTGATTTGAATTCATTGAAATTTAATTCTTTGAAAGGTGGAGGAAATAATAAAGGGAACTTCTATTCTGGGTTGGATTGTGACCCATAAGGAGGAACTTATTGCACAAGTAAAAGTTCTGTAACCTTAGGGAGAAAACACTAACTTTATTTAGAATTCATAATAAGGAAGGTGAAGAAAGTCTGATATACATTAAAGATTTTGGAAGAAAATATTTTAATGTCCAGAGACATGAAGGTTAAGGAGGAATATAGTCACCCTAATTGTAATTTTAGCTCTTAAGTCCCCACTGATATGCCTCTATTTGCATAGACCAGTCACTAATAATAATAACAACACTTTGATATTTTGTTTGATATATTAAGCATGCTTTTTACTTGACATTGATTCAAGAGAAATAATAATTACTTCACAGGTAATTATATGTTAAAGTGCGCAAAAAATAAATACAGCCTAACCCATACATATATTGGAGTCACAATTTCCCAACAATATATTCTATATCTATGAGGGAGAGTGCCTTTTCCTTATCATGGAGCCTATGAATGACAAAACAAAACCTATGTGTTTGGGGGTAACTTAAAATTTCAGAATTATAAACTTCTTTGTCCTCATGTCTCAAAAAAGTTCATTAAGATTCCTTTATGGATATAGCTTCTGTGTTGGACATGTGTCTACTACAATGTGAAATCATTTTCTCTGAAATGAATTAATCCATGTTATACTTAACAAACATTTCATAGAACATGATACATCAGCCAAACTAGTCAATCTATTGGTCAACATGATTGATTTTTTTTTTTCTAAACTGTTCCTCTGATCAGTTGGACTTATTTTTCAAACATCACAGCAATCGAGGGGCAGCTAGGTGGCACAGTGGATAGAGTATCAGTCCTGAAGTCAGGAGCACCTGATTTCAAATCTGGTCTCAGACACAACACTTCTTAGCTGTGTGACCCTGGACAAGTCACTTAACCCCAATTACCTCAGCAAACAAAACAAAACAAAGTAAAACAAAAAAATCACAGCAATCACTCCTAGCTTCAAGATTAGTTGATACAATTTCAAAATTTGTTCTTTCATCTTCTGTTCTGCTCTTTCATATTTTTATTGGTTTCTGATCTCTCATATTTTTATTGGTTCTGAGAATGTCATCCCCAACTTTCGCTTAGGGTTGGTAAGCAAATTATCAGCTCTCTTTAAAATTGGATAAATTACATTTGTTCTACAATCACAGAATGTTCTTGGTATTCAAAGCTCCAAAGTATATTATAGCTTATCATATTGAAAACCAACAACTATCTTGGAAATTATCATTAGAGTAACTGCTTCAGTAACTGCAGAAACTTGAAAGGATATCATCCTTCACACAGGCAATTAATTTATAGGAAGGAGAAGGTACTAACAATCAAAGGGAATCGGGAAAGATTTTGTACTCAAAATGTTACCTCAGTTGGATCTTGAAGAATCTACAGATTCTAAGAGGCAGAGATGAGGAAGGCATAAATTCTATGAATGGAGCTAACTTGTTCAGAAGCATAAAAGAGAAGTGGCATGTTAAGCATATTAAACAGATAATTGAATAGTTTAATTAGAATGGAAAGTTCATTAGAGTAGTAATTTGAAATATCTGAAAAAGCAGATTGAAATATAAATAGTAATTGTCTGCATCAAGCAGCATAAAAAAAAAAAAAAAGATGGGGATGAGGAGCCTGAGAAGTGTCCATAAGTCAAATTAAAAAAATAAATTTAGTTTAATGGAGAGAAGATATTAGGGAAAATTTAAGATTATTATGTTGGGTCTCAGGACACATGGTTTTATTTGGAAAGAAACACTGACTCAGTGCATCTGTAAAAGGGAATGACTCTCCCTTAATTTCTCTCTTTCTCTTTTTTATTTCCTGACTGCATATCATATTTGTACTGTTTTAACCTGTTTCATGAGGGATAAGTGTATATCAACTTCTCCCATTTGGCAATTCAAGTAGGAGTTATGGGGTCAGTTCGACAAGTTTGACTAGATTTTTTGGCTGCCCCCTCAATTTTGGGTTTATTTGGCTGATCCAAAGTGATCAAACATTGACCATAAAGTGTACACCTAAAGGTTACCTTGTGAATTCCAGAGGTCTGGAGGTTCTGGGTCTCCAGAGAGTGCCAGATGGATTTGGGAAGGAGTTCCTGCTAACTACTATGATGTCTTACAGGAAAAATGACATCTGGTCATAAGATGAAGGATGGTGCAGAGATGAAGTGAAATGTAAAATGGGTATTCAGCAGTTCTAGCAAATGTTTTATGTTTTGATGGTTGTAATTGTCTCAATTAAGGAGCTCATTAATGGAAGGGAATTGGATAGAGCAATCCTTGGGCTTAATAGCATTTATACTGTCAGATGAGGCATATTAATTTTAAAACTGTATGTCAGATGGATTGGTTGGGGAAAAGATTGAAATCAGGAGAGATAGGGACAGAATCAAGAGTTGTGGAAGTAGAATTGACAAAATTTGGCATTTGATTGGAGATGGGGTGGGGTATGTGGTGGTATAAAAGGAAAAAGACGGTGATGATTCCAAGCATGCAAACACAGGTGGTGGGAAGGGTAGTGGAGCCCTTAACAGAAATAAGACCATTTGGAGGAGGGATATGTTCTTGGATAGGTTTTAAAGCTTATTCTTCAATATGCTAAATCACCTCTCATCTGAGAGGAATAAAATGTAAAAAAATAAAAATTTCTTTAAATTCCAACAGGTAATAGTACTGGGGAAATTCATATATTCCTCTGACCGTTTGATGTCATCCCATTACATCTATAGTCATTATTTCTTCACATTTTTCTGGATAATATTTAAATTCTTCCCAGATGATCTAAGGAAAGCAAGAAAAGCAAGAGTTATGTTTTAGAAGATTTGCATATAAATTGAGTCATTTTTCCTCCTGTAGAAATATTAGAAAGGGTTAATAATACTAGTGACCAAGAGAAGAGATCAGAAATGCAGATAAAAGTGTATAGTCCTTGTAGGTAACTCTATGTGATCCCTAAATTAGGGATTGGAAGACCCTTGTGTATTAGCTATATGCCTTAAAACATAACCTCTTTGAACTTTATCATCACATCTGCAACTCATACTATCTCCCAGTGTGGTATCATGGAAAGGGTTCAATTTGTAATGAGAGGACCTAAATTCCTAATTCTGGCTCTGCTATTTACTATCTTTGTGATTCTGATTAAGACATTTATGGACCTTAGTTTCCTCAAATTTAGAATGAGAGTTGGACTAGGTGACTTGAAAGTCCTGCCCTATTCTAAATCTCTGATCCTGTGATGCAGGTTTGGTGTTCTATTATGAGAAGAAAGGATGTCTCCAGTCTTTGAATATTTCCTTCTGATATGTGACAATGGGCAAGTCTCTTTATTTCTCATCATCTTTTTAAAACCGTTTCTGTATTAGCGGAAGGAGTTTTCACACTGGGAGTTCTTATTCTGATGAAATCATAAGACCAACCCTTTTATCTCAAACAGAAACCACTCATTTGGTTCCTAAAGAGATGAACGGCCTTGTACTATTATTTAACTTGTAGTGATTTGAACAACTTGTTAGCTTTTTCAAGGCAAAGTTTCTATCTGTAAAATGGGGATACAAATAATATCTATATATCCCGGTTTGTTTTGAGGATAAAATGAAGTAAAATTTATAAGGTGTTTTGTAAACTTTGAAGTTCTGTATAAATTCTAGTTGTTCTTCTTAAGAATAATCATTCTAAAACATCAGGATTTTGCTTAAAGCTCTCTGTAACAGAAGTATGATTCATGGTAGAGAGCCTTAGTTGGAGTTTTCTTGTGGAAGATGCTAGGGAGCTTCTTCCAGGAGAATTGTGATTAAGTTTAAGGGAAATACCTTATAGAGACAGACTGGAGCATGAGTAGACATTGTAACTGATTGTTCTGAGTTAGCCACAAGTTGAGAAGGAGGATCTTTGTCATTCAAAAAGCCTTATGTGCTTCAGTTAGGTATCAACTTAATTTGCTTTTGGAGAATTTTGGTGACTAGGTAGTTGATGATTCTCCTTTAAGAGAGTGGAGGTTCTGATCTTGGGAAACCAAATTGTGGGAATATGAGATCAAGTACTTAGGTTGGTTTTTATAGTCTTTGCAGCATTGGTGCCTCAGGCAGCAAAGAGCAATCTTTGGGAGCAACCTTTCAGATTCTGACATGGTGGAAACTTTCCTTTGGCATTTGTGAGGCACTTGGATTCTTCTGAAGAGAGTAGGAAAAATTCTATGTGGAAATTGAGCTAAGTTCTGAGCCTACTCTATTGGAAACTAAAGTAGTATAAGGGAGAGTATGCCCCAGAGGTGTTGGGGGAAAATATTTATGTATTTTGTTACCCCATTTGAAGTAAATGTTGTACAATCATTTTTTCCCAATCATTCCTGACTTTTTGTAATATCATTTTGGGTTTTCTTGACACAGATGCTGGAATGGTTTTCCATTTCTTCTCCAACTCCTTTTACAGACAAGAAACTGAGGCAAACAGAATCTTGCTTAGAGTCACACAGCTAGCAGGTGTCTGAGGCCAGATTTGAACTTGGATCTTACTGATTCCAGGATTGTCACTCTATCTACTGTAGCAAAATATTTCTTTATTAAAGGTATCTGATATGAAGTGGTTAAAATGGTATTGGGGGTGGTAATCACTGTCTGCCTAAAATGAGAAGAACACAACTGATGGGAAGTCTACCTGATAGCAGGGGAAGAGAAAAATCCACAAATCTCCTCTGAGTACCCAGGAACTCTAAGGAGGAGTTATAGACATGGCCCTAAGAGAATGAGGGCAGAGCTTACATGTTCCTCCTCCAATGAAGGAGTGTCTTCAACTTTTTTAGGGACTCTATTCCACTTTTGAATGGATCTAATTATTAGGAAATTTATTCTGACATCAATCCCATGTATATCAACCTTTACAATTCTTGTGAAATGAGGTTGAAATTTGTTGATTTCTGATGAGTCTTTCATATAGATTTGTCTCCCTGTGAATTTTCCCATGTGTTTCTTAGTAACCTTTGGAGCAAGACTGAATAAGTCAAATCCTGTTTTCACCTGACATCTCTTCAAATGTCTGACAAGTCTTTTCTTATCTAGATTAAACATTCACAATTTCTAGAGGCTGCCTTGCAGCACATTGGACAGAGCTTTGTTCTTGCAGTCTGGAAGACTTAAGTTAAAAATCTGGCCTCAGACACTTATTAGCTGTGTGACCCAGGGGACTTAACCTTGTTTGCCTCAGTTTCCTTAATTGTAAAATGAGGGTAATAATAGTGGCACCTACTTCTCAGAACTGTAGTGAAGATCAAATAAGATAACAGTTTCAAAATATCTAACACAAAGTAGGTGCTTAAGAAGTACAGTCTTCAAATGATCCTCAGAAGACATTATTTTCCCTATTATGGCTGGACTTTCCTAGATTCTTTTCAGTTTATAATGCCTTTCATAAAATAGGGTGTTCCAGAGTGAATTCAATACTCTTATTTTGGTCTGAACAGAACACTGAGATGACACTTTTTTGATTCTTAAAGTATGCTGAGCTTACAAGACACTAAAAAGCACAGATCTTTACCTTCATCTTTAAAGTGCCTCCGGTTAATGAATAATTAGGAAAATGAATGCCTTTGAAGTTGTGCACTTTAGGGAGGGGCTAGATTTTTTATTTATCTTGTCCCTTGACCTTGCCTTACTTTTCATTGCTCTTCACTTTTCCCTCACTTCTTTTCTCTTTTCTCTCTTTCTTTGTCTCCCATCTCTTTCCTTTGTCTGGCATTCTGTCACTTTTCTCTTTCCATCTGTCCATCAATCTCCATCTGCCCTTTTTGTGTCTCTTTTAGTTATATATGTACAGATTTCAGGAATACAGAGTTGCAAAAATATATAGGCAAACAAGTATTGCAGGGATTCACATATGGATGTGTGAGAGATATGAATTTTCAAGGGGACACTGAATTTGGTGAACTGATGAGGGAAAAGAACAAGATTGAGAAGTTGAGAGGGGTGTTTTAGAGAGAAATTAATCACTCTCTGGAGGGCCCATAATTAAAATAAAGAGGAAAACATCAATATAGGTAGATATCTCCTTAATCAGGTAGTAACTATTCCTGCTCCCAAATAATATGTAAGGGGGGGAAGAGGGGAGGCAGGAAAGGGGGGAGGTTGCAATAGGGATTCTTTGGGGTCTTTTTTTAACTTGAGAATGTGGAAACCTGAACTCATCCCTTCCAGATGTTAGAGTAGAGAGAATAATGGTTGAGGAGCTGGGTTTAAGCCCTGCCTATGACCCTTTAAATCTGTATGAATCTGAGTCCATTTGAACACCTCCTAGCCCTCAGTTTTCTCAGCTCTAAAGTGGGGGTGGTGGATTATATGGTTTGTAAAGTCCTTCCAGCTCTAATTCTATGATACCTGTAGTGACAAAATACAGTGAGATTTCTGCTCATTGGTATCCCTGGCATTTAATTACACAAGTTACTCTTGTCCTTTTGTGGTCAGATAATAAACAAAGGCTTTCCCAAGACTGCTTTTGTAGATAGGAAGATAACCCCTTCTCCCATCTTCCCTAAACCAAATATCTACATCTTTATCACAGTTTTTGAAATGAGGACAGTATATGGTATGGCAAGGATATCCTACCTGTCTATCCAGGTGATCACAGATGTTCACTTTGTCTTTAATCTGAGGAATTGGGGGGAATAATTTTTGCATTATACGGTATCTTGGAAAAAAAAGAGGAGAAAATAAATGAAAACCATGCAATAAGAAAGACTGTTCCAATCTGCCAAAGTCAATATTGCTCTGACAAGGAAGCCCTTTAATGCCAATGTTCTGGTGACCCATGGTGATTCTGATCTTTATCCAGAAAAGGTCAACTGAGCTATTAAATACCTGCCCAATTTTCTACCTACTGCTCTGAACATTCTAGATACTTAACAAATCATTTGGATTTAAATTTGTATTCTAGAAGGAAATACTTTAGAGATAAGGTAAAACAAACAGTATTTGACAAATGCCCTTCTATACTGAAAAGGTTAGATAGCCCAAAGCTCTTTCTTGCTTTAATCTAGTCTTAGAAAACAATATTAATGGTGTACTATTTTCAGATCCAGTACACTATTCACATTTCATGACTTTAAATATTGAGTTAAAAAAAAATCTCCCTTTGTGATCAAGATAAGATTATTTGCATTTTGATCTGCATTCCAATATGTGTATTGCTTTTTTTTTTTAGGGACAAATTCTGCCTGTGAGTTCAACCATCCTCACATTTGTAAGATGTCAAAATTGAATCATTCAATTAATAGAAATAATTCAGGGTTCAAAAAGTGCTCAAAACCTTTATGAGGTTGTGTGGAGCAAGTATGGAATAAGATATGGTGAAGAACAGGAATGTTAAATTCCTTTTCTGTATTCTATCTTCTCTAGGTCTTTGTGACCTGCATAAGTATGCTGACTATTAGCCAATATTCATTTAGATTTTAGATATATGTATTTAACCCAAGATGATGACATTTATCTCTGTTCAAGCTATCAATGTTTAGGCGACTTGTTTGATGTATGTTCCTCCCTGAACCGGAGAATCTGCTGTTTTTGGCACAAATAATAACATCCAATTAACTGGTAGGGGGCCACCTATCCCTTAATGTTCCCCAAACTCATGATGTAATCCTTTTCCAATTAAACCTATAAAAACTGTATATCTTCTCCTAGTTCTTTAGCCCTTCTACCGTGAACTTTCTTTCTTTCCCTCCTCATGGTGGAATTGCTCATTCTCAGAATTTATTAAATAAACAACTTTTCTGCTTTTTACTTTGAGAGGTCTCTGAGAAGTCATTTTTGGATATGATTTTCTATCCCCCTCACAAGGTGAAGCAATGTAGGTAGCAGATTTTTCCAGATGGTATGCTAGCTTTTGAATAGTATTATATTGTTAAACATATGCAGAATTTGGTCCAGTATCATCTCTGCATCTTTTTCAACTATTCTTATACATGATCCATCATTTTAATCTTATTGTGGACAATAGGACAGAAATTAAAAATTATGGGTATTATTATATCCATAATATGTGCAAAAAAGGCAAAATTCATGAAAAGGATAACTAGGTAGATAGAACATTTTTTCTAAGCCTAATACACACAATACAAATTATATTTGCTTGATTTAGGCAAATTTGATAAGTCAGAAGATCCATTTTTCAAAATGTACTCTATGGGAAATGCTTTAACCTTTCAATGAATCTGTCCTCTAATTTCTTATTGGGAAGAGAATACATTAACCAGCTGAAACAAATTCCTTCAATAGTGAAGAAAGTGATCCCTACTCTGTAATTCATATTTGTATTCTTTATTAATTCTCTTAAGGAAGAATCTACCTGATATGTTAGAGGTCTTTATTATATTAAGCTACATTCCATTATTATTGTTATTACATAATACTATTATAATGTTACAGGATCCATGGATCCTGGCAAAAACACTTAATCTATGTGTCTGTCATTCCTTGTTCTTTATATGTGACTAACCTATCTCCTTTTCTAATCATACATGTCCCTTTAGTGGCATAAGACTGTGCTTTAACTACTTTCACATACTCTCTCTCTCTCTCTCTCTCTCTCTCTCTCTCTCTCTCTCTCTCTCTCTCTCTTGCATTTTGGGAAAACTGCAATTTTGATTCTTTGGATTTTATATTATTCTAAGATTTGCAATTATAGAAATCTTAAGAAATAAGAAAGATCTATCTTTTTTTTTTGTATTGGGTGATAGCACTGGAACATTAAATATATAATAATATTATTATATATAATAATTGTTATTATGTAATACATATATAATAATAATTATATATATAGCATGTATAACACTTTACATTATTTACAAATATTATTGCATTTCATCCTCACAACAATCCTGGTTTATGAGTATTATCATTGAATCTCTTTTACAGATGAAGACACTGAAGCAGACAGAAATTAAGTGACTTCTGCAAAGTGATTGAGGCCATATTTGGATTCAAATCTTTCTGACTTGAGGTTCCCACTTTGCAGCCTAGTTGTTTATAAACAAAGCATAGGTTCAATAACAATACCCACAATCCAGGGTTGTTGTAAGAATCGAATGAAAATCACTTAATTCCAGTTATATTCCGGTTTCAACAGTGAGGATGATCTAAATTTATCTTTATCTTTGTCATCTCTTCTGCTGACCCACCTTGGAGTGACCTTGAATATTTTAAAGTTATAAGCCTTCTCTTATGAATTAAAATGCATTCTTGAGAAACACTAATTTCTTTGCATTGGTAAAGAGTCTAATTCTTTTGCAAAGTTCTTTTTAAATTGTTGAAACAGTATAACACAGCTGCCATGATATGAATATTCCACTTCTTTTTGTAGATAAGTCATTTTAGTAATCAACAAGGAACATCAGAGATTATATTCCTTCTTAAAGATTATTTAACTCCCCTATTTCTGTTTGTTTGCTTATTTGTTTATTTTGTGAGATAACTGGGGTTAAATGATTTGGCCAGAATCATACAGACAGTAAGTTTCTAAGTCTGAGGTTGGCTTTGAACTCGGGTTCCCCTGACTCCAGAGCCAATTTCTCCTATTTCTGACATCATATCTCCCAATTTACTTTCTCGTCTTAAATTTGGTTTCTTTGAAGTCTTTTCTTACTAGGAAGTAAAGACACTGACTAACTACTTTAAATATCTGCAGCTATTGGTAATTTTATTTCTCATTGTAAATTCACAAAAGGGCATCTAAGTGGGCCAGAGAATAGAACACTTAAGTTTGGGTTCAGAAAGATCTGAGTTCAAATTTGGACTTATACATTTACAAGCTGTGTGACCCTGGCCAAATCACTTATCTCTGTTTACTTTAGTTCCCCATCTAGGGAGATAAAATGAACTGGAGAAAGAAATGACAAACCATTCTGGTATCTTTGCCAAGAAAACCCCAACAGAATCATAAAGAATCTGAAGTGACTGAACAACAAAATTCACAAAGCACCTATCTAGGATGAACCTCTGCTTTTCTTATTTGTTAACAAAGCTTAATTACAAATATTATTTACCTTTTTCTAAAGAGAAATATGATAATTAATACAAAGACAACTGTCCCAAATACCATCAATATATAATTATATATAGGACTTCTTTTTTGTTCTGCAGAACTTCCTAGAAAAGATAAAAAAGAAGAAAATCCCCCAAATCTTCAATTTAATGAAATTTAACATTATCTATTTCAGCTTTTAATAAGTATTATGATAAATCACTGAGAAATTGTCCTCAATAAAAATATAATCCCATAACTATTAAAAATATTCATTAGCCTAATGTTACTGATAAAGTGAAAAACCAACAAACAAATAACCAAATATCTTCCATGATATAATTTTATCAAATAAGTTATTTACTTCTTTAAGTTTTTTATTAAAACTATCTGATAATCAAAATATAACTAATAGAAGTAATGAGGGAGATTCAAAACTGTTAGACAATGTTTGATTGAAGGAATTTATGAGATTTATTCAGCTTGGAGAAGAGACTTAGGATGCTCTAATTATTGTTTCCACATATGGAAGGAACTTGAAGTGTAAGATGTTATATTTATTTTTCTTAGCCTCAGAGAGCAGATCTGTAAGTAAGAGCAGTAGCCATATTTTTTAAAAAAGGACTTGTAATATGTATTTTTCCCCTGAGGCAATTGAGGTTAAGTGACTTGCCCAGAGTCACACAGCAAGGCAATATTAAGTGTCTGAGGTCAAATTTGAACTCAGGCTTCCTGCAGTGATGATGCTCTTTCTACTGCATCAACTAGATGCCCTTTGTCTTTTTTTTTTTTTTTTCAGAAGCAAGGAAGACTATTTCCTCTCCTCCCATATTAATCATGACATGAAAGAAGAAATAGACCAAAAGGAAAAAAAAAGCATGAAAAAAAAAATAAAGCAATTGGAAAATAGTATGCTTCAATCTGTATTTGAACCCCATTAATTATTTCTCTGGATATGGATAGCATTTTTTATCATGCGTCTTTTGGAATTATCTTCGAATTGCATTGCTAAGAAGAGCTAAGTCTATTATAATTGATCGTTGCATAACATTACTATTACAATGTTCTCCTGGTTCTGCTTCTTTCACTTAGCATCAGTTCATCTTTCCAGCAAACCTTTCCAGGTTTTTTTGAAATCTGCCTGCTCATGTCTTCTAAAACAATAGTAGCATTCCATTCCATTGATATATTGCATTTTGTTCAGTCATTCCCTAGTTGATGGGCACAACTTCAATTTTCATTTTTTTGCCATCACAAAAAGAACTGCTACAAATATTTTTGTACATGCAGATTCTTTCTCCCTTTTTATGATCTCTTTCAGATATAGACTTAGTAGTGATATTGGTGAATCAAAGAGTATGCACAGGTGGTGGGCTTCTTTGGGAGGGACACGTTGCTCATCTCTGGAAGTTTTTAAATGGAAATTACATGACTATTTGTTAGCTTGGTGTAATGTCTGGGCTAGCTTTCTCTAGGATCTCTCTGGAGTCTGGAGTCTGAGATTGAGCTCAAACACACACACACTGGAGTCTGCTTATTTCAAGTCCTCTCAGCCCTTATATACCATAGTGCAATTACATCACTACAGCACACTGAGCATGTGTCAATTGTAGAACCATTACACCACCATACTAAGTACTAAGTATATGTAAACTAGAGAACCATTATCTCAATAATCACCCTGAGTAAATACCCTGTTGTAAGTATGCTTGTTTCAAGTATACTTTTCCAGAATTCCTGCCCTCTACATCTCCCGATTTTTTTTTTTGTTTGTTTGTTTTTGTTTTTGTTTTGTTTTGTTTTTGAATAAAACCAATTAGAACACAGGTGATCACCCCTTCCTGACTTCTCAGGAAGTGAAGTGAAAACACCTCACCAAGGGAGGTGATTCTTTGTTGTAGAATAAACTCTTGTTGAGTTATGGGTTGAAAGAGTTGGCCTATGAGGTCCTTTTCAACTCTGTGTTTCTGAAGTTTTGCAGTTCTAGAAATAGGAAAGTTGAAGCTAGTTCAATAATAACTGATAAGAGCTTTTGTTGTTGCTGTTCAATCATTTCTGACTCTTCATGATACCTTTTGGAATTTTCTTGGCCGAGATACCGGAGTTGTTTGCCATTTCCTTCTCCAGCTCATTTCACAAATGATGAAAACTGAGGCAAATAAGGTTAAGCAACTTGCCCAGTGTTACATAGCCAGTAAGTGTCTGAGGTCAGATTTGATTTAGATCTTCCTAATTCCAGCCCAGTGTTCTATCCATTTCACCTAGCTGCACTAACAGCTTTGTTAATGACAAAGGCCTATACTTTGAGGTGGGTGTATATTTCTGTAATTCCTACTCTATATCCTATTATTAAAGGATAATCATTACAGTTGGTATTTAATTGAATAATTTGTGTTCTTGCTTTAATAGAAAGGGTTTATTTCATTTATCAAAAGGTTAAGAATTTGAATTATAAGTTTGAATTTATTTTCTCCCAGTTTTTCATCTAGTGGTAACTCTGAAAATGGAAAGCCTCACTATTCATCTGGTAGCAGCCATAAATAAATAAAGGGTAGGTGGGTTAGATTCTTGAAGAACTTAGTATCTCCTCCAAAAGTGGCTCTGCATTTTAAATTTTATTCATAATTCACTTTTTTAAAAAGATAATTGGGCTTTAGTGACTTGCAGAGGTAGTAATTGTATGAGGTCAGATTTGAGCTCAGGTTTTTCATCTATGTTCTATTCATTGCATCAACCTAGATGGCCCCATGTATTCTTTTAAATAAAAGAGTAAAATTCCCTGCATGTACATGCTATCTTTCCAGGCTTCTTAGGCCTTGCAGATCATCACATACTCTGTGATACAGTAGCATTGACCTCCTTGCTTTTTGAATAAGACACTCTATCTTTCTGCTGTGAGCATTTTCATTGGAGATCCTCCATGTTTAGAATGTTCTCCCTCCTTGCCTCCTATTCTTGTTTCTCCTGACTTTTTTCAAATCTATCTAAACTTCCAATTGTAGGAAACCTTTCTTCTATTGATTATTCTTCAATTATTTATCCTGTGTCTAGCTTGTCTGTACATAGTTATTTTCATGTTGTCTCCCCATTAGATTGTGAGCTACTTGAAGTCAGAGGTTATCTTTTTCTATCCTTCCTCCTTTTCTCCTTCCCTCTCTCTTCCATTCCTTCCTTCCTTCCTTCCTTCCTTCCTTCCTTCCTTCCTTCCTTCCTTCCTTCCTTCCTTCCTTCCTTCCTTCCTTCCTTCCTTCCTTCCTTCCTTCCTTCCTTCCTTCCTTCCTTCCTTCTTAATATTTTTATTTTCCCAGCTTACATGTAAAATAATTTTCCATTTCTTTTTAAAACTTTGATTTTTAAATTTCTCTCCCTCCCCACCAATTGTGAAGGGACATGTGAAGTTATGTAGAATATTTCCATAAAAATCATGTTGTGAAAGAAAACATAGATTTCCCCTCCCCCAAAAAACCCTCAAGAAAAATAAGGTTAAAAAAAAAGAGTATGCTTCAATCTGTATTCAGACACAGTCAGTTCTTTATCTATGTATGGATAGCATTTTTTATCCTAAGCCCTTCAAAATAGTGGGGGATCACTATATTGCTGAGAATAACAAAGTCATTCCCTGCTGATTATACCACAACTCTACTATTACTTTGCACAAAGTATATTTATCTTTGCTTGAGTTCATGGAGGATTTCCCAGGTTTTTCTGAGAGTACCTTGCTCATCATTTCCCTTAGAACAATGTGATTCCATCATAATCACATATAACAATTTATTCAACCATTCCCCAATTGAAAGGCATCCCCTGAATTTTCAATTTTCTCTAAGAAGAGAGCTATTGTAAATATTTTTGTACATATAAATAAATTTCCTTTTTTTTTTTTTTTTAATCTCTTTTGTGATTCATGCCTATTAGTGGTATTGTTAAGTCAAAGGATATGCATGACTTTATAAGTCTTTGGGCATAGTTCAACAGTTCATATCTTTTGATCATTTATTAATTGGGGAATGATATATACATATATGTAAATTTGACTCAGTTTCTTATATATTTGAGAAATGAGACCTTCATCAGAGAAACTTGCATCAAAATTCTTTCCCCAATTACTGTTGCTAAATTTATTCCTCCCACCCCGCCCAATTTATTCTATTTTCTCTCTCCTTTCACTCTAACCCTCCTCAAAAGTGTTTCAATATTAATTACTCCATATCCTTTCTTTTGTCACCCTCCCACCCCTGTCACCTATCCTCCTCCCCTTCTACTTTTCCAAAGTTTAATATAGATTTCTTTACCCAATTAAGCATGTATGTTATTTCCCTTTTGATTCCATTTTGATGAAAGGAAGGTTCACTCATTCCCCCTCTCCTTGCCTTCTTCCCCCCTCCAATATAAAAACTTTTTGTTGCCTCTTTTATGGAAGATAATTTACATTATTCCATCTCCCTCTTTCCCATTCTCCTGGTACATTCCTCTCATTCCTTAATTTAAGTTTTTATATATTACCCCTTCATATTCAACTCACATCTGCACCCTTTGTCTATATATACTCCTGCTAATTGCCATAGTAATGAGAAAGTTCTAAGGATTTACAGATATCATCTTCTCATGTAGGAATATAAACAGATAAACCTTATTAAGTCCCTTATAATATTCCTTTCCTGATTATCTTCTTATGCTTTTCCTGAGTCCTATATCTGAAAATCAGATTTTCTATTCAGCTTTGATGTTTTCATCAAGAACTCTTGAAAGACCAGTTTTGCTGGGTAGGAGGTTCTTGGTTGTATTGTACTCTGGAATATCAAATCCCAAGTCCTCTGATCCTTTAACATAGAAGCTGCTAAATCTTGTGTTATCCTTACTGTGGCTCCCCTGCACTTGACTTGTTTCTTCTGGATACTTGAAGCATTTTCTTCTTGACTAGAGAGTTCTGGAATTTAGCTACAATATTCCTGGAAATTGTCATTTTGGAAATTCTTCCAGGAGGTGATAGGTGGATTCTTTCAATTTTTATTTTACCCTCTAGTTCTAAAATATCAGGACAGTTTTCCTTCATAATTTTTTGAAAGAGGATGCCTAGGCTTTTTATTTGATCCTGGTTGTTAGGTAAACCAATAAATTTTAAATCATTTCTCCTTGATCTATTTTCCAGGCCAACTGTTTTTCCAATGATATTTAACATCATTTTCTATTTTTTTCACTTTTGATTTTGTTTTATTGTTTCTTGATTTCTTACAAAGGCATTAGCTTCCATTTGCTCAACTTTAATTTTCAAGGATTTTTTCCCCCTTTTGTTTCTCCTTTTCTATTTGGCCAATTTTGCTTTTTTCTCCTCATTAGCTTTTTGTATTTTCATTTGCACCACTTTCAATTCTCTTTCCAGTTTTCTCCCTATCTTTCTCATTTGATTTTCAAAATCCCTTTTGAGCTCTTTCATAGCTCATTTCTTGGAGGCTTTAGATGCAGGAACTTTGACTTTTTTATCTTCTTCTGAGTGTATGTTTTGATCTTCCTTGTCATCATAGTACCTTTCTATGGTCAGAATCTTTTTCTGTTGTCTGCTCATTTCCCCAGACTATTTTCTGACTTTTAATCCTTTGTTAAAGTAGTGCTCCATTTTCAAGGTGTCGGGTGCATTGTCCCAAGCTTTAGGGGTTTTGTGAAGCTATTTTCAGAGATTCTTTGACCACAAACATCCTTTTCTGATCTGGAACTCTGAAGAGTGTCCCACTCCACTGTGATTGTAAGTTCTAGTGTACTAAAGCAATAAAATCCTTCTTAAATGCTAGTTAAGAAACTTCCTGTGAGCTGAGGTTTCTGAAAGCTGTGGCAGCTATGACCATTCATGCCCACTCCTAAATTCCCAAGGCCATCTCACCTTATTGACAAACTTTCCAGCTGACCTTCCAAGTTGTCTTTGTTGTTTCTGTGCTGAGAGATCTGGAAAATGCTAGTACTGTTGTTGATTCAGAGACTCCTAGGATCATTCCTGCCTTGCTGGCATGGGGACTGGGGCTGGGGCTACACTGCACTGCCACAAACCTTTCCTGCTGAACTTTTAAGTTATCTTCAGCTGAAAATTTTTCCACTCCATCTTTTTGTATGTCTTAATGCTCTAAAATTTGTTTAGAGTCATTATTTAAAGGAATTTGGAGGACCTTAAGGATAGCTGGGTAAGTCCCTGCCTTTACTCTATCACCTTGCTTAACTTTATATCAATTGAAATTAGTATAGTGTTTGACACATAGTATAGATACTTAAAAATGTTTATTCACTGGATGATTCCTTAATGAAAGGTGCTACATATACCTATTATGGGAGCTTCCTGAATTGTAGGAACAAAGTAGGAATAGATGGGAGCAAATCTATGTCTGTAAAGTTGCTTTTGCATTTCCAAAATGATTGAGGTCAAATGAATCATCTAGTATTTATATATTTATTTAATAAAACAGAAATGTGCTTACCAAACTCTATAGGTTTACTCCAATAACCCCAACTTGCTCTTCGATGTCTTGCTCTTATTTTCAAGATATACTTTTCTTCCATGTCAAAATTTGTGTATACATATTCATTTTTTGTAGATCCTGGTGTCTCAATCTTGGACCAGAAAAAAAGAAAATAAGGAAGAAAAACAACATTTGTTATTGATTCCATGTCATGAGAATTGCCACCGAAATGTAAATTGTTTTATTATTATTATTTTTTTTTTAATGGAAAACTTGAAATCTCTAAAATGTTAAAGTGTTTAGTGTTAAATTTTCCTCAGCTTTGTGCTGATATGTAAATAAAGGATACTGTGGTACAAATAATAGATATATCTAATAAAAACTAATGGAGCATGGTAGAGATAGGGAGTATGTAAAATACCCATAGCTATTCTCTTTTAGATACAGAAATGAGAATTTGATTGATGGGAAAATGATCTACCACCTTTTTCTGTCAATTTTTAGGAAAGTTATTTAACACAAGTTTTAGAAATCAGTCAACCAATCAATCAATCAATCAACCAGTAGGAATTTATTATGCACCTGCTTTGTGCCAGATATTGTGCATAATAATATGCACCTCCTCTATTTCTTCCTCATTATGCTGGGACAATTGCAGTAGTCTCATAATTGACTAGAATTTGGTATCTTTCCTCTCTTCCTCATTTCCCACACAGCTGCCAAAAAGATACAAAATACTCATTTGAGCAGGTATGTCACTCCTCTGTCCAAGGTATTTCAGGTCTCATGACTCATCTTTTTGACATTTAAATCTTACCTTCTGCTCTAGCACAACTTTCTGGATTAATTACATATTGCTCTTCCCTTGTGTACTCTATGCTTAAACCTATTTAATCAAATGAGATAATACTTGTAAATGGCTTAGCACAGTGCCTGGCAGACAGATGGAGTTTAATAAATGCGTATTCCTTTTGTCCTCTCCTTCCCTTACTATTCTTCCTAATAAACTTTCCATCTTCTACTTCCATGTTTTTATATAGGTGAATATCCATAGATGGAATGGTTTTCCTTTTCACCTCCAACTCTCAGAACCACTGGATTCCGCTAAGAATCAACGATAAATCCACCTCTTCCAGAAAGCCTAGTTCTTAGTGTCTGCCTCTCCAATCACCATATTTTTTTTTATCTCCCTTTTAGAATGTAATATTTTAAAGGCAAGGACTGTTTTCATTTATTGCCTTTGTATATTCAATGTGTAACACAATGACTGGTGATCAAACTTAATGATTGGTTTATTGATTAATATGTTTGTGATCTTGGGAAAGTTTAAGAATCATAAAATTATAGCATACCCTCTATAAGGGCATCAAATCTATTTTCAGCTCTATTCTATTTCAAAAGTTTATAGACAGGATGGTAACAAATTTGAGTCATTAATTTTTAATTTTAGGTGCATTTTGGCATAAAATCACAACAAAAGACCAAACTTACCTGAATATCAATATCTGAGCCCTGTAATGAAAAACAACAAGAAGAAACCTGGTAAGTATTTTTACTTTGAAAAATCATTAAGAAAGTATATGGTTTAAGCCTCCCCTTTTGTGTCCTACATGGTACTTCCAGTAGACCTTCTTGATTAGGAGAGCTAATAGCTTCCCCTTCAACCCCAAGCTCAAGAATATGCCTGCATTGCAATTGTGGGTAATGGTTTGCTGCTAAATGTTTAACAACTGGCTTTATAAAAATTTAAGACACATATTTAAATTTAATCTGTATTATTGTCATCCTCTATCACTTTCTTAAATCTAGAAATCAACAAAACAATAAATCAAGCTGATTTGATTTTTGAAGTATAGATACTTACACTGAAAATTTAACAATAAGCTCTCCCAAATTGCTTTAGTTGGCTCTAATACAACTCTATGAAGACCCACTGCCTCCTTCCTTGACTACTTCTTTTCTATGACTTTTTATATAAACTCAGTCTTTATCTCTGGGCCTTAGCATCAGGCCATATTACCTGAATATATCTGAACTACTGTTCAGGAGGATTGTTTGAATACTATTTTTTCATTTTGTCAAATCCCCAGAAGACCTGAAGGACATCCCTCCATAGTTTTACCATAATGAAAATGAAGGTGTATCTCCTCTTCAATTTACAAAACCCATGTTTTCCTTTCTTTGTTGAACATTGTATCAAAAGAAGGTATAGATACAATAATTTACTACTCACACAGTACTTTAAAGTTTTTAAATAATTTTATGCATACAATTTCATTCAATCTTATAATAACTCTAAAAAAAGTACTTTTATCATCAGCCCTACATTACAGATATGGAAACAGAAAAGTGAGAGAGACTAAGTGACTTGCCTCAGGTCACCTTTAAGGATCTGAAGTAGGATTTCAATTTAGGTCTTCCAGAATCTAAGGCCAGCGATCTAAAACACTTAGCTGTATGAGTTCATTACTCAATGCATGTAATGATAGTGGCTTTTGGTTGTATCTGGCAGCCTGCCTAGTAGTACTCTGTGGTAAGATCCATTTGCATATATAACCAAATCTGAGTCATTGTAGGAAGAATCCAAAGGTGAGCCAGCTGTATTATTGGCAAGTTTTACAGTGATATGATCATCGTGTCTCCACCAGTCTGCTAAGATTGGGTCTTTTTTTGGTGATTACAATTCTGGCATGTGTGGGGGCTATATAATTCTGTCATATTTGTGTCTGGATGAAATAACAGGAGCACAACAAAGTGAATGGAAGACTGACTTTGGAGGGAGCCTCATTCTGCTTGTGACACTTAATAATCTGTTTGGGACCAAAATCATCTCTCCTCTCTGAGTCCAGATTTATTTATCTGTGAAATAGGGGAAATAACATTTGGGTATTACCTTAGATATATACCGTAAAAATCCTATCAGATTAATGTATGTAAATTGGTTTGCAAACTTCAAAACTCTATACAAATATCAGTAATATCAAATATCAGAGAAAAAATTCTTCTGACCTATAAAGTCATACTACAAAAAAACTGAGACATAGCTTTACAGAATCATATTGGAGTTGTGCCTTTGGGTCTGGACCTATGGCTTAGTGCAGTGGCTTAACGTAAAGTAAATAAATTCTTGATGATTGACTCTCTTCAGTCTTAGTGGAGTCTCCAATCCCATTTTATCCTCATACAGGGTTTTATTACTCTCCTTTAAAAAATCATTTTTATTTTTACAAATGAAGAAGTCCTGGTTTAAGGGACTTGTCCAGGTCACACAGTTAATAAGTATCTGAGACAGGATTAGAGCTGACACCAAGTCTCAGTACTCTATTCACTGGGCCACTTTTTATCTTTGAATCTTATTGAATAATATTTGATCTTATGAAGTAAGGGAAGCAGGACTTAATATTTCCCATGACCTAACTTGTTCTCTGGTTTCCATTTTAAAAAGAAATATGTGGGTTATCTTTAAATATAGCAAAGTTATAGCCCATGGGAAAAGCAGAAAGAATAAGAAAGAAGGGGTTTACAAGTTGCAGCCTTCATCAGCTGGCTGACAAGAGAGCTCCTGAAGAGGAAGCAGGACAGAAGTGTATGAAGGCAGATCAATGGCATTTGGTACCACTTTCCTTCCTTCCTTCCATAGTTAGTATTTAATGACAATCAAAATGACTTGCTTCATCATTTTTAATTTTAATGTCTCCTGGGTACATGAGGCAAAACAAAATAACAAACAAAAAAACCCCTTTCTTTCTCTGCTTCAGAGAATCTCTGTAAAGATGGATGGCACATTGTTCACTTCATTGCATCCACAAACAACATTACCTCTAAGTCAGTTTATTATGTTGGCCAACAGGCCTGCTGGCCTTTTTCTGTAACTAGACAGGTTTGTCTCATAGTCAAGGTTGTTGCAAAAGCAGTCCAGTGAAAATAGTGTGGAGTTTCTTAAGACCATTGGTGCACATTTACACAGAGCATTCACAACAAAAAAGGGGTATAAAGAAACATTTCAAACCATTTCATACTTACTAGTTTTTGTATGCAAAGCATGTATCTAAATTCAGAGTCACCAATTTCAATTCTTGTTCTTGGTTTCTGCCACTGTATAAGACAATCTGACTTTGAGCAGTTCACAGTGATATTAAATGGTGCATTATATTTTTCTGCAATTCAAAAGCAGTTCACAGTGATATTAAATGGTGCATTATATTTTTCTGCAATTCAAAATACCAAGATAAAATACAAATTAGAGAATTCCCCTAAAATCTTTTTCTTGGTCTTTTTTACCACCTGGTAAGTCTGATTTTAAGAAGCTTGTACTTAGCACTTATACTGTGTCTCACACATAACAAGTTCTCAGTAAATATTTGGTGAACGAATGTGTGCCTTACTAAGTCCAACCACATGCTAAAATCTAACAACAATTCTTCCCTCTTCTCTCCCTCTTTCTTTGTTTTCCTCCCTCCCTCCCTCCTTGCCTCCTTATCTCTTTCCCTCCTTCTGTCCCTCCCTTACTCCCTCTTTTTCTCCCTTCTTACTTCCCTCCCTTCCTCTCTTCCTTCCTTCTTTCTGTGCTCCCTCCCCTTTTTTCTCTTTATTCATACATCAAAAACTATCTTTTAGGCATTCTGAGCTCTCAAAATCAAATAGAACTCATCTTTCCTTCAAAATGTTTATTAAAACTTCATTATTTCTTTCATGGACACCACCAACATTCCAGTTTCATATATTTGCAACCATGGCATCTTCCTGTGCATCTCATCTATTCTTATCCCATATATCTAATCTTTTGTCAAACCTTGTAAATTTTAACTCCACAATAGATCTCAAATCTGTCTCTGTCCCTCATATGGCCATTATTCTGATCAGAGTCTCAATACTTTTACCTGAACTATTACAACCAGTATTCTATTTGGACTTTCTGCCTTAAGTCTTTCCCCTCTTCAATCTATCCACCATGCATTTATGATGTGATTTTGTTAAAGTATGGTCATGATCATGTCATTCTCCAGCTTAATAAACTTTAGTGGAATCCTTTTGATTCTGAGGATCAAATGCAAAGTCTTGTGCATGACACTTAATTTTTTTCTTATGCTCAATGGTTCAGTCAGACTGGTTTTCTTGCTGCTTTCTCATGAACAGATTCCATCTCTTATCTTTGTACATAGGTTTTTTCCAAGCCCAAGAATATATTCTCTCCTCAACTCTAGCTCTTAGAATTCCTAGTTTCCTTCAAAGTTTAGTTCAAGTGCCACCTGCTATATGAAATCTTTCTTGAACCACCTCTCTCCCAGGTACTAGTGCCATCATCTCAAAATTGCCTCATATTTTCTTTTCACATTTGATGTACACACTTATATGTATATATGTTGGTTCTCCAAATAGAACATAAGCTCCTTGAGATCAGGACCATTTTATTTTTGTTTTTAAATCTTCAACAGTTAACATATTCCTGGCACATAAAAAATTCTAAAGAAACACTTCTTGATGGTTTGATTGCTTTTTCAACTATTTCAACCTTCATTAATGCTAGAAAATAGTGATAGCATCAAGGGATTATAGATGGAATTTAGATTATGATCTTTGTCAACATTGCCAACTATGACAAGGCTCATGAGAGGAATTGTCACTAGAATACTTCCTATTTTTCCTTGGAGTTCAGATACCCAAGTCAATCACTCATTGGGGAGCCATTGAAGTTCATTGTGGAGCCACTGAAGTTCATTGCTTAGGACATTGAATGCTTATACCCATGCTTTAAGAAAAATACATGGTAAATGTGTGGAGTCTGTATTGGAGAAGGGATAAGCCTAAGACAGAAAGCCCAATTGGGACTCTGTTGTCATATATGGTTCAGATAAGAGGTAATAAGACTCTGAATTAAAGCAGGAGTTGTGTGAATAAAAGGCAGAGACAGATCTGTCTTGGAGTCATGGAGTTAGAATTGGTAAGGCTTAGCAATTCTGGATCTATAGGATGAGAGGCTATGAATTGCACAGTAAGATGTGATAATTGCATTTTTGCCAAGCTGAAATGAAGTCCTGTATTTCATTAACCAAAAAGTAAGTTGTCATTATATATGAGGAATCCTGTAAGTTTTAGTCATTCAATATATTACCAATATGAATATATCTTGACTGTTAATGTATAGGTAAGGTCATTTGCTTCTTACCTATTGAAAATAGTGAAATTTTCTCAGAACAAAAATTTTTGATTTTTATTCTTTTGCTGCTACCAGTTACAAGGAAATAAGCCTTGCCTCTAAATCTATTAAGTTCATCAAAGTGACATCCCACATGCCTCTTCTGGGAATCCTTTATGTAATTTGTACATTCTCTTTCTTGATTTTTCCTGCAATAGACCAAATGTTTCAGATTAGCAGGATGTAAAGCCTTGTATCATAATTCTAATGATTTTCATCTATAGTTAAAACTTACTCAGCATTCTGTGAATAAAGGTAATATTGGACATCATCTGGAGCTGCTTTGCCTACTGCCCAAGTGCAATTCATGAAATAAATATTGTAAATCACACAGGAGAAGTTTTTTGCAGCTGTATCTTCTCCTGGGTAGATACAGAAGGGACATTAAATGTATTTTAAAGTTAAAAGTTAAAATAAGATCTGATACTAATTTTCTGATGAGAAACAAAAGCAAGGACTTAAAATTCAAGATTTCTTACCAGTGGTATTAAAAATGAGTTCTTCTTTGGATGTGTTCTGATAAATAGTCAGATTATCTATAAGCTTAATTCCATGATTTAAATTACAATTTAAAAAGTGACAGCAGACTTTCTTGATATAGTCCGTGTCCTGAAAAAACAAACAAACAAAAAAAACAAAAACAAAAACAAAAAGAAAACATCATATTTACAGTAAGCATTTGTTAAATCAAAGAATGGAGCTTTAACCTACTTCTAAATATTGTTTTACCTTGTTTAAAGCTATGCCTTGCTGTGAATAAATCTTGCTATGAGCCTTGGTTAAAGATATATTTTCTCAAAGATATGTCACATATCTGAATGGCTGATGATGAAATCAAGGAGAATAAGTTATATGTATCTTAAAAGATCCTATTAATTACAGAAGCTCCTTTTAAATAGATTGTTCCAATATCATGTATCAAAAGAGCAGCTGGTTCAATATGGAGAACACAGAGGCTGGAAGTCAGGAATATATAAGTTCAAATCCAGACTCACGTACTTACTAAGTGGTGTGACCCTAATTTGCCTACCTCTGTAAAATAGGACACAATGGAACAGGAAATGACAAACCACTCTGGTATCTTTGCTATGAAATAGCAAATATAAAACTATGTCCATGGTTTCATGAGGAGTTGAACATGACTAAACAATAATGAACAATAGGTATCAAAAGGTCCCATTTTACATCTGATGAGACCAATAAAAAAGGAAATGAGACATGGTCATGCTTACCATCACTGGTGAATAGGATGTTTGCATTACACTTGTGGGTGTTGTGATATTGCCACTGTTGTCCCAGGTTAACTCCACTGTCTTTGGATCTTTTTTTGAGATTGTGACTGATAGTCCTGATACTTTGGCTGCAAGATCTTCAAAGGATCATTCATTGAGATTTGAGGTCATAAATTTGCCCCTCTTCTCCCTGATCATTTTTTTTTGCCTTTGCCTTAAGATCTCATTCTTTCCTCCTTCCCCAAAAGTTCTTACTTCCTCTCTATCATCCCTTTCTCCTTCATCTCTTAATTTACTATCTATATGAGGTAGAGTATCCACACAGTGATTCTAAGAACAGCTCACTTATAAGAATGCCATTGATGCCATTATTAGTGCTAGATATTTTTGCTGAAATATATGTATCAAAGAGGCAAAGCCAGTTGAAGACAATTTAATAAAATGAAACTGTGCTCAGTTAGGCATGTTATTATACATTTGTGGTCCTTGCTACTGGGAAGGTTGATGGATTATTTGAATTAAGTCTAGAACCAAAATAGTGAGCATCCCACAGGAGAGGGTCACAATGTTGCCTTAAGGAAAGAAAAATGGTTTCAGTTTAGAAAAACAGGAGGTCAAACCTTCTATACAAAAATCATTATTGGAATTGGTTTCATGAGTGGCATCCAATTTGAGCCTGAATGAGATAGATAAGAGAAACACCCCTCTCCCTCCCCACTGACTAAATAAAATAAAAGAAACTGCCCAGATCTTTGCTAATGTCCCTGGGGACACTCAACTAAAGTTACTTAATTATAATCTTGTGCTCACCTTCTTGTTCCTCTGTCAGACAATATACTGAGGTCAGTAATATTGATATCCAAATAAAGGCCATTAGATCAGCCATGAAGTAGGCCATTAGGAGCAGAACTTGTGAACTGGAAGAAAAGAAACAGTTTTCAGCATATTCTGAGATTTTAGAAAATCTGCTCCTTTATGCTTCTAACCATGAGAAATACTGGTAACATTCTCCAGAGGGGCAATTTAAGGTAACTTTGAATTAGACCCTACAAAAAAGTTAAGGATCACATGCCTCAAACCCAGTGTTGGTCTTCATAGGGGAAAATGACTCCATTTATTTTGTGGTGAAGTAGTCTTTTCTTCATGGAGCTAGGTAGCACAATGGATAGAATGCTGGACCTGAAGTCAGGAAAACTCATCTTCAAAAGTCATCAAATCTGCCCTCAGATACTTACTAGCTGTATGATTTTGGGAAAATCACTTAACCTTTTTTTACTACAGTTTCCTCATGAGCTAGAAAAGGAAATAATAAAGCACTCCAGTATTTCAGCCAAGAAAACACTACAACAGTCATGAATAGTCAGACACAACTGAAATAACTAAATAACAGAGGTGTTCTTTTTATTCATTTTGAATAGCTTGAAAGTGCCAGTCTCACTAACCAGGTATGATGATGGAGGAAAACACTGAACACTTGGCTGGTCCATGATCCAACTCTGACAAATAGGATAAAGAATCTGAATTTTCCTGATTTCAGGCTTGGTATTCTATCCATCACACCATCTAGCTCTGTCCCCATCTCAGGACAGTCTTGTATATTGTAGGTACTTAATAAATGTTTCTTGATTGATTTATAGTGCAGGTAGAGGACCAAATCCAATCCAACATCTATTTTATACATCCAGGATGCTAAAAAAATATTATATTTTAATATTGTTTTTAAAATATTAAAAGAAAGTATTTAGTAAATACTAAAGTTATATTTAGTAAGTACTTGTTATGTCCCAGGCCTTTGTGCCAAGCAGAATTTAATTTCTTAGTCATTGGAAAGCATTCTGCAGAAAAAACTAAAAGCATTAAATAGATGCTAACTATTTGGAGGGGAAATATGTTAGAAGACTACAAAGACAAAAAAAAACAGGCTAGAAAATAAAGCCACAAGTGACCAAAAAAAAAAGGTTTCATTTGATATTACTCATTATATTTTATTTAATAAGCCAGTATTCTTCACCTACTGATTTAACAAAAAAATTAGTCAGTTAGTCCATGAGTAATAATTTGCTGACCCCTGGTGTAATGGAAAAAGCACAAGTGTTTAGTTAGAAGATCTTGTGTTTCCCTCTCCTATCTTACCATTTACTAGATTCATGACTTTAGATAAAAGTCACTTTCTCTGAATCTTAGTTTCCTTGTTCCTAAAGTATAGTTATTAACTAATAAGATCATAATAAGGAAATATCTCATAAACTTTGGGGTATATATAAATGCAAGATTAGCATTATAATAAAACTTTCTATGGTAGTACAATACAATGCATGTAATCTTCAAGACTTTCTTATGGTGCAGGCATTTTGATTTGAGCATGACCCAGTGCTTCCTTGATTTTTCTGTTTTCTTCTCTATGTTCTCTATCTACTCTTCCCTAGCTTATTTAACCTTCTGTAGTTCATATCCCATTATGCCGATAAAACTGACATGATTAATCAAGGTCACTCTGTGAAAAGTTTTTAAGAAGAGATTTTGGTGCAATTGTCTTTGTAATTTTAATTGTACCTGCCAATTAGACTTTTTTAAATAGTTGCCCTGTAAACATCTCAAACTCAATCTACCCCAAACAGAACTTATTATTTATTTTATCTTCAAATCTTCCTTTTAATTTTTTTCTCTTTTCTAAGAGTACAACCATCCTCCCAATCCTGCAGGCTCTCAATCTGTTAACCTTTTTCAGCCTTAGCTTCTCACTCTTCCTCATCCTATATATCCAATTAGTTACCAAGTCATGTCAATTCTCCTTCTGCAATATCTATTGGAGATATCTTCTTTTTCCCACTCACAGATTTAGTACAAATCCTTATTATGGAACAATGTAGTAGTTTCCTAATTGGTCTCCTGTTTCCAGTTTCTCCCCATTCCTCTTCATCTTCCACACAGTTTTCAAAATGATTTTCCTAAAATATGAATCTGACCATGTCACTGACTTATTAAATAAAATATAATAGCCCCCTATTGTGACTAATATCAAATAAAACATTTTTTTGTCACTTGTGGCTCTATTTTCTAGTTTTTTATCTTTGTAGTCTTCTAACGTGTTTCCCCACCAAATACTTAGCATCTATTTAATGCTTTTAGGTTTTTCTGAAGAATGCTTTCCATTGGCTAAGAAATTAAATTCTGCTTGGCACAGAGGCCCGGGACATAGCAAGTACTTACTAAATTGACTAAATGAGAGTGGAAAGAGGTACTTTTGGTGTTGATGTTAGAAAAAACTTTATAAATGATTAGAATTTATCAAAAGTGAATTAGGCTGCTTTGGAAAGGAGGGAGCTCCTTTTTACTGTAAGGCTTTAACCAAAGATTAGATGGATCATTCTTTATCTATATTGTAGAGAGAATTCTTTTTCAGATGTAGATTGAACTAGATGGACTTCTAAGTCTAAAATTCTATAGAATGTCTTTTAGCAAAAGAGTATCCTCAGAAAGCTCTGATGATATTTAGGTACTATCTAGAAACATATTTATGCTATTTGTCAGAATTATACCAGGTATAGCACATACTTTAATAAGCCAGTGCAGTAGTATATATTTTCCTAGATACATAATACAATTTATAATGACAATTCCTAAGAATTGATAATAGGAAGTAAACAGGATGAATTGTATTTCATAGATTGCATGGAACTTTTTTTGATCTTAAGATGCACCCTGAAGGAGAAATATATCTTCCTGATACCAATATTATCCTACTCCCTTCATACCACTCTATTCCAAGTGATGTGGTATTTTTACATTATGAAATACTGTAGCCTCCAAAAAGATCACAATCACAGGAAGCTCAAAGAGTAATTGGGGGAAATATATATATATATATATATATATATATAAAACAATATTATAAATGACAGTATGTGGTAATATAATATAAACAATATCAATGATGTCCAAAAAACAATATAAAAGGCAGAAACCAGGAAATGTATGATTGGTAAAGGAAGTTGTCCAGGTGTGGGGAGGAATAACAGACAGATGAATTCTGTAGTAGTGCCCAAATATTTTCTCAAGTTTGAGGAGAAGTCTTCTAGTATCTTGATTGACTGTTATATAGATGATGTATGGGAGGATGTGGACAAGTCATAGAGGATGAGAAGTGTGGGTAAAAATTTAACTGCTCCAGTTAAACTGCTCCATTTAGAGATAGAAGAGACCTCAAAAATCATTTGGTCCAATGTCCTCATTTTATAGCTAAGGAACACTAGGGTTAGAGTCTGACAGGTAATAAGTGAAAGGTCTGAGATTCAAATCCAGGTCCTTTGGCTCAAATTTTCAGCGTTCTTTTCATTGAAATGGTAAGATTTGAAGTGGTACATGGGAGAAATTTTGGTAATTTATACTACAGGGAAAAGACTGTTAACTTGCATCATCAGTGTACTGGATACACACTGAACGTTTCTTGTCAAGATCCCATTGTAAAGATTGGGTCCTCTTGAGAAATAATACAAGTCAACTGAAAATAGAAGTATAAGGTTGAAATTATCTGTTCAAGTCTATTAGAATTGCAGGTCTGACTATGAGTATCACATGATTACTTTAGGTAACTGTCAGGGAAATCTGCTTTTTGAATATGTGTTATAATAATATCTATTCATGTCCTATTCAAATGGATTATTGTGATCTAGAGGTGATCCTGGGATCCCAAAAGCTATACTGGGAGGATAGAAGCTTTAGTATACTTTGATGGGCTGCCTTTGCATGTGAAGGGACTAAAATGAGATTGAACTTGTAGCAGAGCCAATGTACTTTGTCCTTTGTTCTCAAAGAGGACCATGACATCAGGGAGGTGATACCATGACATATAGATGGATTAGATTTAAATTGTGGGAGAGCTATGCAAAGTCACCAGCCTTACTTTCTCCTCCAGAGCACTTATGTGTCCAGTAGCATGATATAGAAAAAGATGACTGGAGATAGCCCTGGATATACAGTAGGATGTTTTGGCCTTTTTAAACTAAGGTCTTTAACAAGTCTCAATTTAATTGAGACAACCACTCATTCAGTTAAGAAAGAAAGGAAGCAAAAATAACCTTTTTTTTCTACTAGTTAAAAACAACAACAAAATCTATACCCTGGGGGAAGACTCCCAGGATTTTTGGCCTCAAATTTACATTCAATCTGAAGCAATCAGGACCCCAAAAAAGACCAAGAGGGGCTTGGCCCAGGACCTTTTGTTGGCCAATCAATGAGAGCCAGAATGATTTGTGTTTAAAGCATGATCCTTCCTTTAGAAATAATTCTAGCCCATGAACCCCAAGATATGTTGTGAGGTTTCAGAGCTCAAAAGTTAGATTTTGTTGGGCAGAGCACCCATAGGAAGAGAAAGAAAGAAAGGAAAGAAGGAAGGAGGGAAGGAAGGAAGAAAAGAAAGAAAAGAGAAAGAAAGGAAAGAAGAAAAAAATTAAGTTCTGACAGACAGATGTCTTCATCAAAGTCTGAAAAATGCTTTTCTTGCTCTATCCTTACACAAAGATTTTTGCCAAGCTATAAAAACTTTGATAAGAGATTTATTGACATTGATTGAACGTCTGTCATTTATAGGATTGGCCTTGATTAACTTGTAGAAGCTCATCATGATTAACTTGTCTTCAGGGTGGTGACTTTTGGAGAGGGGCATCTTAGCTATGGTCTACTTGGTTGGGAGTGGAAGATCCAAATCTCTGGATATCTTTTCCCTAATATACCTTCTTCCCCAATCACATTCCCTTTCAGCTGCCTTTTGTGGTTGCTTGTGGAAGGCTGATTTGTTGACTTTGGAAGTACCTACACAATTGAAATTATATCTTCTTTAAAGTGGAAGTTATAATAACTGCATGAACACAAGCTTTAATGAGTGTAACAACAACCACCACCAACAACAATGAGTTCTCTGTCTTAGTCAGAACTGCCAGGGTCATAGAGAATAAATGTAATACATGTGTGTAAAGTCTCAAAATGGTAACCTGTGTCCCACACTTCTTGTTCCATAGAAAATTTGAGCCATTTATTTGGCATGAAAAAATCCTTTTTAAGTAGACTCAATTTTTATTATCTTCTGTATATTAGAATTTAAATGAATATCCCTCTGCTTTGCTTTTCACAAAATTATTGCATATTTGGAGTTGGAAGGGACCCAGGAATCATCCAGTGGTCCTCAAACTTTTTAAATAGGGGGCCAGTTTACTATCCCTCAGACTGTTGGAGGGCCAGACTATAGTAAAAACAAAACTCACACTCTGTCTCCGTCCCTCAGCCCATTTGCCATAACCTGGAGGGCTGCATAAATGTCCTCAGTGGGCTGCATCTGGCCTGCGGGCCATAGTTTGAGAACCCCTGGTCTAAACCAATCCTATATCTGAATGTGAATCTTTATTGCGATGGTCCCTAAAATAGTCATTTAAATTTCATTTGAAGAATACCAGTGAAAAATCTGTAAACTGAATTCTGATCTTCTGTAGCAAAGTATTGCACATTATATTCACAGGTAGCTTTCTCATCATTGAGTCTAAATTTGTCTCTGAAACTTCTACCCATTGCTTCTAGCTTTTTGCTTGTTTCTTGTGTTTGTTATGATACTTATAGTCTTTTAGTTCAATAAAATCTAATATTTATTGCACAAATTATTATTTAACCATTTTTCACACATACCTACATACACACATACAATTTTAAAAATAATTTTTACTTAGTCTCTGCCTCCTCTTCCCTTCTAAGCTATTTTTATGATTCTTTTTTTCTAAATTCCCACATCTTCATTAACCACCTTTTTTTTCCCCTCTTCTTTTTTCACTTTTTGTTTCTCTAAGTTTTCTTTCCCCTTTCTATGATTTTCTGTTCCCCACTGTCAGTTCTCTTTACTGTTCTCCATTTACAACAACTTCCCAATGACATTTCATTTGAGGAAACCTTGTCAAAAGCAGTGAGTTTACTGAGGATGACTGAGGATGTTTCAGGATCTATTAGGTGACCACAGAAATATTACCACTCTGAGTATAGTGGTTTTGTCTGACATGAATTGGTCAATGTAAATATGCCACTGTGGAGTAAAGTTACCATAAATTCTCTCAAGATGGAGATCTCAGATTGTCAGAATAGCTTGTTCTGTATTCATAGGTTCAATCCTCGTTTAGACCACTTGTCTTTATAGTTAACCAATTTCCAAATGTTTATTATTGGTTTCAAGAGAGACAGATAAGAGTATGAATCTATTAACTCTATTCCATCATCATAATTAGAAACACAAATCAAAGGGCATAGTGATTACATTTCAATTTCAATCAGAAATATCTTTAAATATAGAAGAAAGCTTCCGTCTGTACAGCAAACCATTTCAGAAAAAGATTCTCTTTCTTAGAGTTTCAGAGTAGTTATTTCCTATTGATACTCACTTAAATCCAGATTTAATTTTTCATTTCATGTTTTTCCTCCTTTCCATGGTCTATTTGCATCAAGTCACTGATTTCTGCATCCTCAGCCCCTCACAACACCAAGTTTATAGTCAGTTTTTTTCAAAGAATTGTTCATATAGCTTTAAGAGCATACTAGAGTTGGAAGAGATCTTAGAAGCAATTTAATACAACCTTTCATTTTTCAGACGAAGAAACTCATTATATCCATATCAGCTGCAACATGTTCATATAGTATGAAATCAGATTGTATAGGAAGTTTCTTACCACTAGCACTGTCTTTCCTTTTGCTTCAGGTTTCTTCCCTCCTGGCTGTTTCTGTGTAGAAGCTTTCTTTTTAAGTGTTTTAATCCCTCAGTGACTCACTGTTCTTCTTTCTTGTCTCCCCACCCCTAAAAGATTACTTAGCTTCCTCATCTGAATTTAAGAAACCTACATGATTTCTCCTACTCATTAGTTATAATGACAGCCCCAAAAGAAGCAGGTTATTTCTTTTTATTCAGCGAATTTGAATAATTCCTTGTGTTCCTGATCCTTCCAAACACACACACACACATTCATAGAGACAGAATTTATTTTCATAATTTTAACAAAGGAGAAACATGTCACAAGTCAAGTGAAATAACAGTCATGAAAGTAAACTCTTTGCCCATGTAAGGACTTTGGCAGACCATGATACATCTGCTGCAAAGGTAAATGGAAGGATACAGTAGAATAAGCCATCCATTAACTTTTTTTTTTTTTTTTTGTGGTGAGCTATCCTTCAAATTTTATAAAATAAAATAAGTAATTAAAAATTAATTATCTCATTTCTCTTCACAGGACTACTGCAAGACATTATATACTCATTTTTCAGGTGAGGCAAACAAAGCAAAAAGAATTAGGTGACTTTTCCAGAGTCATTCTAGTAAAAATCTGAGGTCATTCTCAAACTGAAGTCCTCCTAACTCCAAGCCCAGCACTATCTGTAAACATCTAATTTACTTATTTTCAGTGCCCAGCTGTGTGAATCTGAATGTTCAGATTATAAATGTTATAAGGAGAATTGGTGCCAAATACTAATATTGCCAGGTTCCACTTTGTGAAAACAATAAACCTGAGACATCAGAGGTCTTTGAAGAGTATATATAGCCTTCCTATCAAGAAAGGACCTCTGTCATAAGGGTTATATATTGAGGGCTTGTTTTATATTTGTTGGAATTGTGTGTGTGTGTGTGTGTGTGTGTGTGTGTGTGTGTGTATTTGCTTTTTATTTTATTTTTTGAATGTAGACATTCTTCACTAGAAGTAGCCAAATAAGGATAGCACTCTTGCAAACACCAGGGCTGGTGGGGACTTAGAGCCTAAAGAACTATACAGTTGTGCATTATTGAGTGTGAATGTGAATATGCATGAAGGTGGTGAACATGAGTGCTGGCTCAAAAGGGGACAATTTGCTGCTTATTTGGGGATTGTATATGAAGTTTTGGGGAAGACATTCAGGATAAATAGCTGTTGCTTTATGTGAGCTCCCTGAAAGTATGCTGTCTGATCACCTGACTCATCAGCTGTCAAGAATTTGGACTGACAGAAATTAACACTTACTATGTACTAAGACTTCTGATAATGGCAGAATATTATAGAATTATTGTCTCCTTACTTATGAGTATCCTAGATTAGTTTAACCAATTTTTTGGCCTGCCACATCATACTGTAGACTCATTTTAAGCTAACTGTTCATTAAAATCCCCAGCTTTTTCTCAGATTAACTGATAACTATTATTGCTTCCCCCATCCTTTTTTTTTTTTTTAATGAAAATTTTTTTTATGGGTAAAACTTTATCCTTACTATATTTCATCTTACTAGATTTGCAAAGTGTACTAGCCCATGAAGAAATTTTATTATACTGATTATGTTATCTAATGTTAGCTATATTTTCTAGCTTTGGCTGGTTTGCACAACTGATAAGCAGTTTTGCTCAAGTCCCTGATAAAAATGTTAACCAAGAGTAACATCTAATAGCCAACCATCAGTGACTGCCTTTTGGATCTGATTATTAAACTACTTATAAATTTACCTAACCCACATCTGTCCCATCTTTTCACAAGAATAGCGTGAGATATTTGTAAAAATATGTTTCTAAAATCTAAGAAATCTATAACTAGGCAAATGAGCCTCAGTGAAGCAACAAGGCACTCTGAGAGAGAGCTGGAAAGTAGCATGTACCAGGCAAATCAAACACCACCATGACATGGACCATCATCTCTTCTCAGAGCTCAGTGGAGACAACCCAGGACCCTGAACTCAAGAAAGCAATGCTTTCATGCCAGCACCAGCAACTATCATCCTGGAAAGCAGTCCCTGTGAAGACACAGCCTGGCAATTGCTCTTACAGATGCACCAATCACAACTAAGATTGTTGTTCTAGTCACTAAAGTTTTTGGCATTGTCAAATCATAAACACTGTCATCTGCAATGTCATGTACTGTAAGGAACATAGGACTTTACCATCTGACTTGTAGCTAAAATTTTCTGAGTCATTTTTTATTGAAATGCATATTTTTTGAGAGCTGAGACTGTCTTACTTTTCTACTTGTACTCAGGACTTTTGCTTTTCACAAAGTAAAAGCTTAATAAATTCTTTTCCCCATTCATTAAATAATTTACAATATTCCTCTGATATAGTTTAATAACCCAACAGAAAAAGAAGCTAGCACTCTCTCCCTCTCCCTCTCCTTCTTCTTCTCCCTCTCTCCTCTTCTTCCTCTCCTCCCTTTCCTATCTCTCTCCCTTCTCCCTCTCTATGTCTCTGCCTCTCTCTCTTTCTATGTTTCTGTCTCTTTTCTCCACTATTTACCTTTTTTCCTTTCCTCTCTCCTCCCCTTCCCTTTCTCCTCCTCTCCTCTTCTCTGTTCTCTCTTCTCCTCCCCTCCTCTCTGCTCACTCTCCACTTCTTTCCTCCCCCCACAATCATCATTCTATGCATCTTAAGCAGTGATCCTGTTTTGATCCCCTTTCCCCAACTCCCTGTCCCAGATAGTTTCAAAACAAAATAGAATAACAAACCTTTTACTCTTTGTACAAATATCCCATCAGACTCTGTTTCACTCAAAGAGTTTTTAGAAAGCACTTTTTTCTCTCAATAGTGTTTTATTTTTCCAAATACATGTAAATATAGTTTTCAACATTCATTTTTTGTAAAGCTTTGTGTTCCACATTTTTTACCTTTTTGTCATTTATTATTATCCCTTTCTTATTTTTATTGAGTTAAATTCCTGCATTCTTTCCTCTAACCTGACTTGAGTATGTATTAAAACCCTGTTAAGAAAAGGTTAAGTGAATTCTAGGAAGTACAATAGTGTGAGGACCTCCATTTCCCCTGGGTCTCCTTCCCCTGTGATGTCATAGTGATGCGTGGGGTTTTCTTGGGCTCTGTCCCAGTCAGGCTTTGTAAATTTCCTACTAAATTCTCTCATGCAGTTTGTTCTAATATGGAAGCAAGTGATGGTGGTAGCAATGACATATAGATTGGTCTCATGTTCCTTATCTGAATCCATATCAGCTGAACTTGAGCTTATTTCCTGTTCTATTTCTGGAGGAGAATGTGTCCGTCTCTGTGTCTCTGTGACGTGTGTGTTTGTGTGTATGTGTGTGTGTGTGTGTGTGTGTGTGTGTGTGTGTGTGTGTGTATGTGTGTGTAGGATAGAGATGTACAAGGCAACTTTGCAGTTAATCCAGTTCATTTCAGAAAGTTTATTTCCTCTATTTCTGTTACTTTTAAAGGTCTTACCACTAGGTTAAAAAAAAAAATCAACTTCACAAATAAAAAATCAGAAATGTGTGGCTATCTAGCAATTTATCTATCAAAGTTCCTTGGGGTTTAGTGAACTATAAATGCAATACAAGTCACTATTATGATCTCACTGTCAAGAAGAGTAGTTGATGTTCTAACTGATTGAATTTGTCTTCAAGTCTAGCAGATTTCCCTCCTCTGGCGTGATTTTCAGGAGCTAGATACTAGTTATAGTGTCCCTAACCTGTTAGGCCACATTTGGTGAGTTGTGTTTAGTTCTGGATGTTATATTTTAGTAAGGACACAAAAAAGTGTTTTGAAACCTTTTGGAATGGCCATGAAATCTACACAGGTGCCATCATCAGAGATAGCCCTAACCCCACTTTTGTTCCCCACTCTCTCTCTCTTTCTTCCCCAGGCTTTTCCAGAATGCAAAACAGCTTCAACCAGGTATTACTATTTTCTTATTTCTGCCCCTCTCCTGACCTGGTCTGTTGAGAACTGGGACAGGAAGAACACCTTTCCATCTTGTCTGGTCTGTTTGACTGCTCATGATGGTTTGAATGAAATGGAAGTCTAGAATTCCATTTCTTCTAATGAGATGGAGGATTCCCTAAGATCCCTCCTATTATTCTCCAGGCCTAATCATCTTTCTTGTCTCTGTGTCCTTCCTTTCAGTCCTCCAGTTGTGTTATCTTAGTTATTTGGGTAATCTAAAGAATTTTATTTGCCCTGCAGTAGAACTTTGTTGTATGTGGTATCTTCCTTTAATTGGAGTTCTGGAAGCAGGGTTTATCTCATCTATTCTCTGCTATTGACCACTATCTCCTCTTTCATTCCTGTCTCTCATGAAGAAAATGCCTTTTTCTTGGCCAAGGAAAACTTCTATCCATATAGTAGGATCCCATTTCATTGTCTTTTCATTTAGCAGATTCCTCACCATCCCCATCAGCCTTACTTTCCAGTTAATTTTCTATTTCTCTGTTTCCTGGCTATTTACATATAGCCTACAAATATTTCCATTTCCCTAAAGCCTTACTTAATCCATTAACACTCCCCACCCCACCCCTTTTTTTTAATCTCATATCTTTTCTACCTTTCATAGTTAAACTCGAAAGCCTTCTGGCTGTCTAGGATTAGTGCTCGTACTTCCTTTATTCTCATTCTCTTAAACTCTGTACAATCTGGTTTACAAATTCTCCATTCAATTTTAACCGTTTTATTCTAAATTATAAGTAATCTCAATCGACACATCTATTGGTCTTTTCTCAATTCTCATCTTTCTTTACAACCTTTCTACACAATCAATTCCTGTCTCTTTGATATTATTTTCTCTCTTCACTTTGATGAGATTGTTCTTTCCTGGTTCTTCTCATGTCTATTGACAATTCTCTCCATACTCTCCTTCACTGCATTTCATCTAGGCCATTCTCACTGTAATGCTGGAGAAACTGAGCAAGATAGAGATTAGAGAGTATTTAATAATTTATTAAATAGAGAAATATACTGGGATCAAATTGGATCCATGGTTTGGTCCCAGGGCTGAATGAAACTATTGTCTCCAAGAATCCAGCCAACAATCAGAGTTCTCAATGACATATATACAGGTGGCTCAGATTCAGGTTGACAGGCAGGGGCGGAGTTGGGATACTGAGAGCAGGAACGGGATTCTGATAGGGAGTGAGCCTCTGGGGAGGGGATGATATAATCAGGGGGAGGTACCCTGGATAAGGGGACAGGCATCTTGATAAGATATCTGACATTCCAATAGCTTGGGATGGGGAGAGGCATTTTGATATTCTAAAACATAAGATCTTTTATCCTTATCAAGTATTCAGATAAAGAGGGAGGGGAGGTTTTGTAGAACTGAGAAGCTGGGAAACAAAAGCAGGACTGATCAGGATAATTAGGGAAACTGAGTCAGGACAATAAAAGAGAACTGTGGCATAATATCACTAAATGTAAGTGTCCTCCAAAATTCTTTTCATGAGCTGTCTTCTTTTTTCCTTCTATATATTATTTCAATTGGTGATCTCATTGACTCTGATTGATTTAATTATAATATCTTTGCCAGTGGTTTTAATATCTACTTATTCTGCCTTAACCTCTCTTCTTAAACTCTAGACTCCTGAATTAACTATTAGATATCTCAACTTGGATGTTCTGTAGCTATAAATCAAATCAAATTCATCAAATAAAACATCTTTGCAATTGAACTCATTACCTCTCCCCTCAAGCTTTCCCTTCTTGTATTCAACTCATTTGTTGATTAAATAATATGAAAAATAAAGATATCTGGAAAAGTAGATGTCGCAGAGAAAGAGATTCTTAGACCAAGAGAATAATTAGATTGACGAGATTGCTTTTTGAGGATTCTGGAGAAGACTTTTTTTGATCTTGGCTAGCTTTGCTCCACACAAAACTGATCATAAAAATAGTATGAGAATATGTCAAAACATAATCTCTTCTTTCTAGCCTTAAGAAGGAGCTGGTCTTTATAACTAAGTCTCAAGAGAAGGAAGTAAAGTGATGTAGTTGGAGATAAAGACTTTCTCTATTAATGCTATGATATCACAAGATAAGGGAGTGACACTACAATGTACCATGGCTTTAATAAAACTAAGGATTACAATAAAAACTGACAGATTGGAAACTGACAAACTGGAAAATGACAGAGTTACTCAACTTTTACATGTATAGAAAGATTTAAAGATGAGTATATATGTTTCCTTTTTTTTGTGCTGAAGATTTTATATATATATATGCATGTGTATTTGTGTGTGTGTATGTTTACATTCAGCAGTTGGTGGCATGTAAATATCAATCAAACCTTTAACTTCTTGGTTTATAGTCTCAGAAATTGTTCTAGGTCCATGGACCTCAAACATAAGAATTATAAAAAATATTCAGCAAAATGGAATTCACATTTCCCTCCAGTTGCATACATTTAAATCTTGTGTGTTTGATACAAAACAATTTTTTTTCCCCCTGAGGCTGGGGTTGTGACTTGCCCAGGGTCACACAGCTAGGAAGTGTTAAGTGCCTGAGATCACATTTGAACTCGGGTCCTCCTGACTTTAAGGCTGCTGCTCTACGCACTCTGGCACCCAGCTGCCCCTACAACCAACTTTTTAAGGAGAAAGGTATATTTTAAAGGTACGTTTTTATCAATGTCAATGATTTAGCTTATAAAACTTGTGAGAGAATTTGAAGAGTAATCTTGTTCAGTGATTGTGACTATCTTAATAGCGCAGGTCTGAGTGAATTGACTAATTTTCTTATAGAACTAATGAGAATCTTTTATAGTCACATTTGACTATATGATAAGTCATATGATAGACATTCTTTTTGTGGGGGTAGCCCCTTTAAGATTCCTTGTCTGATCTACCTTTGGGACAAGATATTCCTAAGTGAAAAGATCTGTATCTGATCCAGTTTGGGCTGTACCCAGCCCCCAATTGGTTTGGGTTTTCAGCCCCCTTTGATACAAGATCTGGTCAGAACTAGTTTGGGCTGTACCCAGGCCCCCCACCGGATCTGAGCTGGCTTGGATAAAGCCCACCAAAAATCTGGCCTTCAAGGAATTAACCTGAGCTCCGCCCATTGCTTCTTCAAGCAGATAAAAAGAGCAAAGCTAGAATCATCTAGGGTCAGAGATTTGAAAGATTCCGGCTAAGATGTTTGCATCAGAGATTCTCTTTCCCCTCTGCTTTTGGCCTGTATCTTCCTCTATCTAATGCCTTTTACTAACCAGACCTTAACCTTGCTTCCAAACCTGGCAATAAACATCTTTTTACCCATCTAGGTTTTCAGCCTGTCAATTCATTTACAGGGGACTCTCCAGGCCACTAGACCAGATTTAACTTTGTATCCTTGCGCCGAATCTTAAGGGGGTTGCAGGGAAGCTCCATGTGACTTCCTGTACCCCGAATCCTGCCACTAGACCTCAATTAATCCTATTGAGGTATATACCTCATGATTTGATTCATGTTACTTCATCATTTTGAGGTTCCCTATTACCTCATCAATTCTTTCTTTAAACATACATAGTAAGTAAGCTATAACAGCAGTGAAGGAATGGAGATTGAATTCTATCAAGTCCTGGATGTTCATTGCTAAATTCAAGATTGACATAATTTTTTAAAAAGGTAGCATTAAAGCTTTCAAATCTAAATTTCTCATTGAGCTGAACTTAATATATATTGATTTTAATCTCTAAATCACCTAGCCTGAAGAAAGGAGAACAGTAAAAACAAACAAAGAAACAAGAAACCACCAAAAGAAAAAACACCTGAATCATTTAAGATCTCTATTTTTTTTTTTTTTTTCTTCTCTTCATTTCTTCCATACACTTTTGGAGTCCTTGTGGTCAAGTAGTTCATTTCCTTCCCTTCACCTCCCTACCTAGAGTTCTACTTTGATTTATTTGTGGTGATACTGTCTTATTTTAGATTAATCTAAAAGGCGAATTTAACCCCATAATTGTTTTTCATTGTATTTAGGCTTTTTTTTTTTTTTTTAAGTTCTTTCTCTACCTTCAAGTTAATGATTTGGAACTTTTTGTTAAAGACAGATTCCACTTAGATAGGGAAATGCCTGGTTTATTCTGTTTATCATTACTGTGCTCCCCACACTATAGTTTTAGATTAGATGGCTAGTTCTTGGACCCCCTCACTTGCCTTGATCCTCAGGCATAGTCTTGTCTTAGGATAGGGAACTGCGTCTGCTCTAGATAGAGAGAAAAAGAGATAGATAAGTAATACATTTATTAAACATTGCATGTCAGTTTCTGTGCTAAGTTCTAATCATACAAATATAAGTCTAGCTTCTAGGAGTACTTTTTCTAATGGAGAGTTTAATACAGATTAAGGATGTTAGAAAACAAGGAAATATCCTAAGGCAATGTAGGGGAAGAGAAAGAGTGGAATTTGGAGAGTTGGTACAGAAACATGGCTAGGGTCCCTCTCCAAATGGTGATCCTGCGGAATCAGTCACCAGTAAAAAGAAGAAGAGCCCAATTTCATTTGCTTCTGTTTCCTTGGTGTCTGATATGGTGCTCACCTTGGTTTAGTTTCATCTCTTTCATCTCTTTCAACTTGACCACTAGGGTTCGGCTGTGTCCTCTGCTTTTCTAATTTTGGAGATTCCACTGGCTTCAGGCTTCCTGGAAGGATCTTAGGCCTGAGTTCCCCGGGCGTTGTCCCATCTATGTGGCTCCTTGGGCAGGGAATGATTTTACCCATTTTGACATTCACAGGATATAAGAGATAGCATTGTATATTCTTGGAGACCTTTCTCCTTCTCTCCCTTCTCTGCCCTTTCATGCACTACTTGGGGCAGACTCATCAGTCTGTTTTTGCAGAGACCTGTTAGGAACTGATTTTTTTCCCCTAATATGTCTTTTATAGTCTAGAGCATACCAAATAGTATTGCTTATTTGATTTCCTTTTACTAGAGATTGCACTAGTTTTAGACCTCCCAAGATTAGAGCCTTCTGACTTATGGTGAGTTTTTCCTGTAGTTGTGGGCTGAAGGGAGAAGCTTACTGGTATTTCCCTTTTGTTTTACTCGTCATTGCTTCACATGGTGCCTTTTTAAATATTTGCTGGGGAATCCTTAGGGAAGCTGGGCTTGGCCATATAACCTTTTGTGTTGCTATGTTTATCAGAACTCACTCTAAGCAGACTCTTTAGAGAGGATCCAGTTCTGTCTTCTCTAGAAGAGAAAAGTATGGTTGACAGGGCCTGAAATTTTCCTTTCTGGGCAGAACTAACTTTGGTGACTAAAACCATGGTTGCTCTACTCCTACACAATCCCCTGTCTTCTTGTTCTCTTTTTCTAGAGAACAGAGATAGAGAAAAAGTCTAAATTTGGTGTGTTGGGGCAAAATTAATGTAGAATTGTGAGAGACAGTAGGATGATTCCTTCACAGTTCATTCATCTAGGTTTTCAAATTAAATGCAGAATTTCATTTTGGAATTCTCTTTTCAAGATTCAGCTTAGGTGCCATGTCTTATAATTAGCCTTCTTTGCTCACTCCAACTTCTAGTGTAATCCTCCTCCTTAGCTTTCTTCTACTATAATTTTTCTGAATACATGTTGTATTCTTCCAATGTAATGTGAACTACTTGGGATCAAGGAATGTTTTGTTTTTATCTTTGTGTTGTTATTATCTAGTGCAGTCCCTTTTCCACAGAAACTAAGGGAAAAAATGAAAAAAATGTCCCCTAGCCTTCATATATTGTTGGTTTACTATCGAGTTCCTTTCATGGTAAGTGTTAATGAAAATCTGTTAAGTTGAAATACATTGGGATCACAATCTACTTCATGGTTATGATATCCATTATGACTGTTAAAAAGCAAATGGAGTGTAGTTTATACTTTTTAGTATTGATGACAAAAAAGGAGAAGCACAAGTATGGTTTGCTTTTCTAAACAGACATTGAAAATCATGTAAATTATTATCCTTGAAGAGATTAGTAATCACTTACATGAGCTTGCTCTGTTTATACAGGAAAGATTTGAGATGGAGATTGTCCATTGCCCGGATTTCAATATGTATTTAAATGGATACCTTATAGAGATTACATAATTCATAAACCTAGACATACTTACATGCATATATGCATATATGTATATGTGTGTGTGAATGTGTCTATTTTTTCTATCTATCTAAATAAATCTTAGATAGACAATACAGATGAACAGTAAGCTAGATCCAGAGTTGGAAAAAAGAGAAGAGGGCAAATTGCGTTGTCAGAATGCAAGCCTCCCCTCCCCCCCTTTTAAACCACAATCTTCCCATAATAACCATAAACTATTTTTCAATATAAAATTTTTACTAATGTTGCTATGTGGCAGTGTGACCTGGAACATTATTTCTTCTGAACAACTAAAGAACTATGAACTGTGTACTACAGAATGGGCGATGTAAAAGTGTATGGTAGGTGGGAGTGGCCTGTGATTTATGATGGATGAGGAACTCCCAACACCAGGACTAAAGTATGTCATCAAGGGATTCCATGACAAGAAGAGATGATCTGGTGGTGGGTGAGAGTAAGAGATGACTGATAGATTTTTAGGTTCTTACTAAGTGCTAATGAGATAATGAGATGTTAGGTTCTTGCTAGGTGCTGGGTCAGTACTTGCAGTTCTCTGGTTCCGGCCTTTACTGGGAGTTTTGCCCCTTTGGACTTCTGGGGAGGAGCTTGCATGCTTGGGAGAAACAAGTTCATTGGTTGAGGTATTTTTTCCCAGAAGCCCCTGAGTTGTTCTAAGCCCATTCTCTGGGAGGATAAAAGAAGCAACATTGAGCAAGTTAAGAAGAGTCTCTACTCTAGGTCAGAGTTGGCGGCAGTTGAGTGTAATGTGCTCTCCTGGCAGTTACACTTACTAGTCTGTCCTAGACCCACCAGAGTACCTTTGACCACTGTCCTTTGCAGTGTGAGCTCTACCCGGCTCGCCTCCTCTGAGGCCTTCTAAGGTCTCTGGCCACAATCTCTTGAATCTATAGCTTAATAACCGGTAGCGCACTCAAGAACAACCACGTGTAATCTTAAAAGCCTTTATTATACCTACTCACATAATGCCCTAACTGATGCCCTGACTTGTTGGTTCCCGAGTGAACACCTGGTCAGAAGACCCATGTGTTCACTACCAAAACCCTTACCTCTTTTGGCTATCCATCTTGGCTTGGCCACCCAGGCTGGGGAGCCAGGGTGAAGAGCACGAGGTTAAAGAGAGCAAATGCTGCCTGCAGTGGGCTTACATAGGGCCTGTGAGGTCACACACATAGCCAATCAGCGAGAGAGTCACCCATTACAAAGCTATCTCAATATGGCCAGGATCCCGCCCAAGGGCAGTCCTAATATCCACAGAAATTACTTCCGGGCCTCAATCTCCTGATGCGCTGTGGCGCCCATTTAAAGGCCCTTTACAGTTGAGACAGCAGATCTCCTCTCAGAGAGCTATTGGCAGTTTTGGGAGATAACAGAACATTACATATTGGCGCCCAACATGGGCTCAATGCAAGAACCTAACATCTCATTATCTGATTAGCACTTAGTAAGAACCTAACAGTAGATTATCATAATGTCTACATATAATTTCATGATGTCTAGACAAAGAAAGGAAGGTCTGTAACACTTCTGGAAAGACATCTGGAGAAACCAGTCAAATTGATGTGATAGTAGAATTAATTTGATTGTGTATTTTTGGAAGTCCATTATTTTAAAGGAATCCTGGGGTAAAAAGTCTTATAATGTGAAGAATCTTATAAAGTGAATAACTTATAAGGTGACTCCCTAATTTAGAATTTTTTTTAAAATTATATTTTCATGTATTTTATCTACTTAAAACATATCATTGTCATAAAGTACTTGTACACTAAGGTATACAAAACACTTTTAAAATTCTATCTCATTTTATCCTCATAATAACCTGGGAGGTAGATCCTATAGTTACCTCCATTTTATAGATGAAAAAATGGAAGTGAGCAGAGATTAAATGACTTTCTCAGAGTCACATAGAGTGTATGTGTCTGAGGTAGCATTTGAACTCAGATCTTCCTAATTTTAAGTCTAGAGCTTTGCCCAGGAAAGATGAACACAATTCCATCATAACAAATAAAACTGCAAATTTGTGATAAGAGCACAAAAAATCTTGAACTTAGAGGCAAGGACTATGTACTAGAAGCTTGGCTCTGTGACAGTTGGTATCATTTCACCTTTATGTGTCTTCCTTTGTAATATGAAAGTATTTGGATTGGATAATTGCCAAGTTATTTTCTATCTCTAAAATCCCATGAGTTTCTGAAATTACAGTTCTATATAGCAAACTTATTTGTTAAGTTCCTGTGCACTGTCCATGGTAACAATGTGTTTCCTTGGTTTTAACAAATCCTCTCTAAATATTCTTTGGCAACATAACTTTCTTTCCAGGTGGGAGAAAAATCACTGGAACCTGGGACCATAATTGTTAGCAAGTTATTATAAGTTAGATTATATTTCTCAATTAAATATCATTATTATATATTAAATTCTCTTTGGTGATGGGGTGAATAATTGTTATCATTTCAAATATTCACAATGTACCACTAACTTAATTGTACTAGGTAAGTTCTTTGATTGGTTTACCATACTCATTGTCTGTACTAAATATTTTATTTGTTTGTATTACTGATAATCTTTTTTTGTATAAGGTACAAAAGTCCTTATTATCCACTGACAAAGACTTTTATTTTGACATCAATGACTTCTTCTCAGCAAAATAAGGATTTCTTGCCTTGAGCTGCTGTACTAGTCATTTTGAGAATAATTGATTAATTTACATCCAGGAACTTTGGTTATGATGGGAGTTGAGGTCCCTTTAAGATTCCTTTCTGATTCTTCCCCCTCCTCCCCTCATGGCTGAAGAAGCTAGGATCTTTGATTCACAAATCCTGGTCAAAAAGCACCCTTTGGAATTCCAATGATATCCAGGCTTTCCCAGTCCCCCACTATCTGCTCAGGACAACCCCCACAAACAACTTCTTCCTTATCTAAAAACCCATTGAATTCTATTCAATGCTAACCCTGGCTGAAACCAGCCAGGAGCCTGGCACTCCACCCACCTTCAAGATCACCAAGAGGCCCCATTATAAAAAGGGGCAACTCTGGAGTCCACTCTTTGCAAGAGCCTTAAAACATGGTATCCAGCCATATAAAGGTTCCTGTCCACCCAGCGACCAACTCTGGCCCTGGCATCTTTCTACCTTTACCTTTACCTTTACTTCCAAACCCTTATAATAAACCTTTTTTTTTTTTTTTTTTTTTTTTTTTTTTTAAATCAATCTAGGTGTTTGGGCCTGTAAATTCCTTTACAGGGGCCTTTGCGCCATCACTAGACTATCCTTGTGCTGAACCAAAAGGGGTTGCCCCTTTCCTAATTCTCATCAGTTACACTCTTTAAAAAGGATTTTGGAAGAGGGTCAGACAGGGAAGAATTTTTCAAGCACACATTGATTTAGTTCCTTGGAAGGAAATCTGTTCAGTCATTTGACTTCCCTAGGCATCTATGTGTTTCAGGGAACCATATGATCTCAAGCATGGTACCAGATGGAAAAGTAATTGAGCAACATGGAGTTTCTGGACCAAACTGAAAGCTGCAAGAATATTACCGCCATAAGTACAGTGGTAATATTAAAGTGCCTAAGTTTTTGTACAAAGTGGAGAAATATCTAGATTAAGGAGCTAGAACTGAGGAATAAGTAACAGGATAGGAAGGAGGAAATTTAGACTTTGCCTTTGCTGCTACTTTGAGTTATGTGTATTGTGCATGATTGAGAAGGGAGTTTGTGTCTATTATCCCGAGTGCTTTCTCATGGTGGCAATGGGGAGGTAAGGTTCAACAGAGAATTATAATTCTCAAGCACTATATAAGTTTCTTGGGAGCAGTTTGGATTCACTAGTTGGAAAGGGTTGCTTGACTCTAGCAAACTTGTATGATTTCCCTCCCTTGGCAGTGGATCACAAAGCAGTATTCTAAATTTGTAAATTTGTAAATAGGTCCATGGAATCACTGAGCAGTATTGTAAATATGTAAATAGGTCCATGGAATCATTGAGCAGGAAGAAGAATTGTCTTTACTTTTTCAGATGTGAGTCTTCTGGCATTTTAAAATTGTTGCTGGTGTTTTATTAGCTTGTAGGACTCCAAAGAAATTGAGGTCTCTTTTCTTATTATTATAGGAATTGTTGTTTCTTCTTTCTCCAGAGGACCAATGATACCAGGAGGGTGGTATTTTGACTTACAAATGAATTGGATTTTACTGAGAAGGGACTGAGCAAAGCCATTAGGCGCATTTTCTCCTCCAGAGTTATCAGAGTCCAGTGGTAAAGGTCATGGGGAGTGACAATGGCCTCAGGAGACACTCATAGATTTTGGTCAACAGCTTCAGAAACCCCTTTCTGTCATTTTCAGGTGTGTTTGACTTATTTAGGGTTTTCTTGGCTAGAACACTGATTTCTCATTTTCTTCTCCAGTTCATTTTACAGATAAGGAAACTGCGGCAAATGGTTTTAAATGAATCACATATCTGAGATCAAATTTGAACCAGGTGCTCTATCCACTGTACCACCTAGATGACTATTTTATTTATCATAGAGTGGTGCCTAATTAAGTGGGAACATAAGTAGTGTGACCTTATAGAAAATCTATAAGCTATCAGTAATTGATGGCTTCTGATCTGGTTGTGTTATAGAACATAGATGAAGGAAAGAAGGAGGAAATGGTAAAATTATCATTAGCTCTTGCTCCTCTGCAGACCAGACAGCCTAGCAAACCACTAAACCTTTGTGGGACAGTTTCTGATGAGGTTTAGATTTGGGGTACCCAAATGAAATTAGGGTTTCTGGTGGTTAGGGAATTAAATGAAATCTAGTGGTGGCACAAGGTCCTCTATAAAGGAATTTATAGACCTGAAAACCTAGATTGATAAAAGAGGTTTATTATAGGGTTTGGAAGTAAGATTAAAGTCTGTTAAGAAAATAGGTGAGACTAAAGAGGCACTGGAAACAGTATTCCAGTGGGCAGAAACTCTTTGGGATGCCAAGCATGGTATAGCTGGCATGTTTGGAACCTCTGCAAAGAGAGGATTTTAGACTCTTTTTTATAATGAGAGATTTAGCTAAAGGGAGCCCATGGATGGAATCTCAAGTTGGCTCAGATCTGAGGGCTGTGAGAGCCCAAGTTGGCTCAGTTCTGGTGGGGGCTGGGACAAGCCAGATCTCCTATAGGAATTCAAAGGGGTGCTTTTGACCAGGATTTGTGAACCAAATGTGCAGGCTTCCTGAACTGATAATGTATCAGCCAGGAGGGGCTAGGAGTAATCTAATTCACAAATCAATTTCTTAAAGAATCACAAATCAGTTTTTTAAAGGGACCACAACCTGCTTCATTTCCACATCAGTAGTAGAAAGGACTATAGTAAGAGGGCTCCCAATTGCTAGCCTGCAGTAAAATTTTGCCACCCCTTTAAACTTATAAAGTAGACTTCTACTCCTTCTTCCTCTTATTGGCTCCCCTTTTCTGTCCTCTTGCTCTGATAATTATTTGCTCTCTGGCTCCCTAGCTTTTGCCTCTGAACCACAAAGAACTATCAACCCTTCTATTAAACCTATGGAGGATCAGAACTTTTCTCTCTATACAAGATTTAGACAATTAATTGATCCTTAGGATAGTTTCACTTGAGAACCACTAAATGCTTCTTAACCTCTTAAAACCTAAACAGGTTTAGGATGTCTGTTTTTGTCTGGTATAGAAAAGTAGGCTTGGGAAGGCAAATTAGAATTCTTCTCTCATCAGCTCTCATCAATCTTTTGTGAAAACTCAGAGTATATAATTTTTTAGGGTCTCATCACCCTAGCATTTACCTGTGGGAGTCCATGAGTCACTTCCTCTTACTGAATAGATTCTATGGGTAAACCATTTATTGTTTCTCCTCTTTTGAGAAAAGATAATCCTAATTAATCACATCCTAATCATAATGTTCAGTGTAGACATTTTTCCTCAAATTATCTTTTCTGCTATTAATAAAGACAATTGCTCTCTATTTTGTATATTTTCCTGATTTTATAAAATTTTAATCATAGGATTAGGGAAAATCTATCCCTGGATGAGAGACTGTATGTGAGTGAGTGTGTTGTGTGTATATGTGTATGTGTGTATGTGTCTGAATGAAAAAAAATTTATGAAGCATTTACTATGTGACACTATGCTAAGCACTTGACAGAAAAATAGAAAAGGGAAGCTGCTTATGCTTTAATTTGGGATACAGAAAAGTGAAGAGAATTCAGGTTCAGGGAAGATGAAGCTTTCAAATCCTAAGGGTGTAATAATGGGGTAGATGTGGAGGTCCAAAGATCCTTAGATTATATAAATATATATATGGCAGTGTCAGAGTAGTTAAGGTAGTTGGTAATGCTTTGATGACGAATTTTAAGATGGACTAGAAGCTGATAAAATGAAAAAAAATCTTTAAGAAGAGCTCACATCCTAAGGAAGTGAATAGAACTTATCATCTAAGATAAAGTAAGATAGAATCAAAATTTACCTTTTTCCCTCTTCAGTTTTCAGAGAAATGAAAAGGAAGCTCAGAGACATTAAGCAATTTGCCTAAGGTCACATTATTAAACCAAAGGGCAATAACTTGAGCTCCTGATTTTTGTACTTTTGCCAAGGACATATTAATTGGGTTTGGAGGTCTCATCTCTGTTCTAAAGAAGAGCTGAAGTCTAGAGACAGGATTAGAAACTTAGTAGAAGGGGCATGATGTGAATTCTACCTTTGGCTTTAGTTGAGAGTGGTTTGGATGTTAAGGGTAGATTGGATTGAAGTTTAGGGGAATGCCTTCTCAAGTCAAGGTATTTACTAGCAAAGGAAAGAAAGCCCGTTTTCACAGAAATTGACCACAAAGGAGCCCAAATAGTTAATCTCATACCCAGCCCAGAGGAGTTTTGCTAAGACAAGTTAAAAAAAAAAGTTTTAGAAATAAAGTAAAAGAAAAATTGTTACTCCCTTGATACTCTTTGCAGCTCTCATCTGGTCCCATATCCTACCTCAGATACCCATTTCTGGAGAAATTTTGAAAGTAGAGATAATACCCTGTTTAGATTCTCAAGGCACCTAAAAAGATGCCATATAGATAGTTATAGGACCATAGAGAAAGTCAAGAGGAAGGAAGAAAGGAAACAAGCATTTATTAAGCTCCCACAGTGTGTCAAGCACTATGTTAATAACTTTACAAATTTCTTACTTGATCTTCATAACAACCTGGGAAATAGGTACTATTATTATCATCATTTTACAATCTGTGAAACTGAGGCAGAGGTTAAATGACTTGCCCAGATAGTAAGTGGATAGTAAGACTGGATTTGAACTTAAGGTCTTCTGGACCTTATTGTACCAGGGTTCATTGGTACAATTCATTGTACTAGGGTTTGATTTATTGTTTGGTTAAAGTGATGGAGATTGACACATTAAACTTAAAAGTGTGTCATACATATATATTTTTTTTTCTGAAGAATCAATTGTTAACCAGCATGTTGCTGTATATATCCCATTCCATAACTCTGAACTGGCCATTCTCCCTCCACTTAGATGCCTTTAAGGCACCTCAAAGGACATCTAGACTAATCTTCCTCTCCAATCCAAAATCCTTTATAAAATACTCTAATGGTTAGTCAGATGCTTTTTTCATGAAAGAGGATTTTGCTGCCTCAGGAAACAGTCCAAATTCCCTGTTTAATTATAGGTAATCAAGAGAGCTCCAATTATTCTACTTTGAACTTTAGTTAGGAAGTAGTTTTAAAGTTGAGGAGGACCTGGGCTATACTGAATATTTATGCTGTTTTCAGTCTTTATCATACATAGTGATGCATCCTGGTATAATGAAAAAATTTCAAATCCTGCTTTTGATACTTTCTACCTATGTGGTTCTCCCCCTCATAATATAGTTTAATAATAATAATAACAAAATGATTACATATGAAATGGTAAATCTATTATATACAACTTGCTAATCCTTTTAAATATACAATAATGTTATCATACAAATTTCTTTTTTTCCCTTCCTTTTCTTCCCTCTCTCATCCTAGAGACATAATTTATGTATGTTTATATTTATGTGTATATATATATATTTACATATGTACATATATAAGTTTCTATATATACATATACACAGATATATGTAAAATAATTCTATACATATTTCTATTTGTCATTTCTTTCACTAGATGTGTTCTTTGTAGTTAACTTGGATATTATAATAGTTAAAATTCACTCAAAGTTGTTCTTAAAACAGTATTGTTGATGCTATATGCAATGTTCTCTTCTGCTCATTTCATTGTGTGAGTGCATCCATCTTTTTCTAAGACCATCAAGCTCATCATTTCTTATACCACAGTAATATTCCACCAAAATTGTATACCACAATTTGTTTAGTCATTCCCCAATTGACTGGCAAACCCACAATTTCTAATTCTTTGCTGCTACAAAGACAGTTACTGTAAATATTTTATAAGATAGAAGTTTTTTATGGTTGGTGAAACACTTTCTTCATGACAACGTTTTTAGATATATGGTATATTATTATCCCCATTCAACAAATGAGAAATATTAGTATCTTCAAGGAACTTCTATTTCAACTTTTGGTCAGTGGCAAATGATAACAAAGTACTGATGACAAAACACACATTCCCTATCTCCTGCTAAGGAGGTGATAGATTTAAAGTGCAGAATTTTGGACATGTTTTTGGCCATGGACATTGTAGAAATTTGGTTTGCTGGATTATGATATTTGTCATAAGGATTTTATTTAATTTTTCCCCCATTGCCCAAATGGGGAGAGGAAGTAAAAGGGAGATAACAAATTCATGCAAAATAAATGAATAAATAAAGTGATTAAAAAGTTTGAAGGAAAAAAAAAAAGAGAAATATAATTGCAAAATAGTACCCATGGTATTACAATTAGTAAAAAAAAAAAAAAAAAAAAGTAATAGAATATGTGTGTATTATAATTAGATGTTTTAATACAATATAATATGTTATGCAAACATCTAAACTATTTAAATGCACTGCATGATAATATTAATATTATATAATATATAATGGTATATCATTTCAATATAAATTATGTAATACAATATATTTGCATAATGCTATAAATTACAAAATACTAATAATATTTTATTAACATAGATTTTAAAAGCACTTGAACACCTGGTAGTAGCTAATTATTTGCTATTTCTTGAGTTAGATTACTTCCCAAAAATTTATATAATGAAAATAAAGAAATTTAAAATCCTCAGACAAATATATGGATGAGGGAACCATACCCTGCCATTAAAGTAAACTGAAATGTTTTGGATTATGTTGCTAATTTATGGAACTGATGCCAAGTCTTATCTTTTCATAACAAATGCATTTTTAATATTTCAGGTGGTGACAGAAAATGCTAATCTTTTTATCTCATTAACTAAAAACTTCTTGTTCCTACTTCCAGATGAAGTCATCTTGCCCTCTAGTGGTTCCACCTAATCCTAGCACTGTTTTCCAAACACCTTGTAAGAAGGGAGAAAAAGGTAAATGCATTATATATAGACCACTAACAGAGAAAAGTAATATAGTAAATGTATATCTCTTCCATTTTCTCGTTAGGGTTCACACTCTTTCTTTTGTATTAGCAGAAACTTCTGTTTCCCTTCTGCATATAGTAGTGGCAAGCAAGTATAAGACACACTAGGATTTAGAATCTTCTGTTAGTTAAGTTGTTACCTTTATTGCGAATTGCTCTCTTTGTCTTATCCTCAGACTGTAGTATAGCACATTTGCAAAAGTGGTACTACAAGACAAAAATAAAATAAAATGAAATTGTATATATATATATATATACACACACATAAACACACTATACATATGTGTGTGTGTGTGTGTGTGTGTGTGTGTGTGTGCGTGTGTGTGTGTGTGTGACTATGACTGAATAAAAATTTACTTTGGTAGATTTTTATACATTATGGTATAAAGGTGACTAGTTCTGAATGGTTATTCTAGTAACAGGTTCTTCCAAACTGGAAAGACATCACATATGGATAACAAATTGTTCCTGGAAGGCCAGCCTAAGTAAGCTCAGATAGATGACATGAGATAAATATTTTGATCCCAGTTAGCTTACTAGGTAGCATTATACAGTTCTTTAAGATTTGCAAAATGTTTTTACAAATTCTCACAATATTCTTGGGGGTTGGGGAGTAGGGTGAGAAAATGTAGATGGGTTTAATGACCTGTCCAAAGCCATACAGCTAATAAGTGTCTGAGATTGGATTTTCCTGACTCCAAGTCTAGCATTTTATCCATTGCACTACCTAGCTGCTTCATGAAAATGTCTACCAATACTGAAAAAGAATGAAAATATTGATGGAATATGGTCCACTCTGAAAACAAGTGGGTTAAATCAGTTTTTGTGATGAAGCTTTTGTTTTGAGTAGAAATTACCTTATGAATCAAGTAAAAAAGCATTATATTCAAATTAAGTCAATGAGCATTTATTGCTTCCTATGTTTCAGGCACTATGCTAAGCATTTAAAATACAAAGAAAAGCAAAAACAAAACAAAACCTGTCCCTCAAGGATCTCAAAATGAAATGGGGAAAACAACATGCAAACAACTATGTAAAGAGCATAAGGTTACTATGTTATACATACAACATATACATATATACATATATAACACAATATATAACATGTTATATATTATATACATGTATATACATATATATGTAAGTAGATATATAGATTTGTATATATATATGCATGCATGTATATACATATATGTGCATGTTTATATATATATAGTATATGTATTTATGTATCTTCCTTTCTCTTAGGCCAGAGAGGCAGCATAATATATTATGGAAGAATAAAATAATTCACATGCCAGATCTATATTTACTAATTATGTAATTAGTAATTATATAATTACTGGAGAAGTAATTTGACATTGAAATTTTTGTATCCTCATCTGTAAAGTGAGAATATTTGTTCAACATTTAATCAATTAATCAAAAATTGATTGATGAACAGAGAAAATATTGACTTGCATTAGTGAAGGACCTCTCTTCACTTGGCAGTTCCATATACACCATTGAAGTCACAAGCCCAATCTCTGTCTTTACTATGTACTACACTGTATGCAAGGTGCTGAGAAAACAAAGAAATAGCAAAAGTATCCCTACCCACAAGAACTTATATATTTACAGACTTTGGAAATATTAGAGTCCTATCACATTTATACATATGAAACATTATTATTGATGGCTAATTGCTCAGTAAGACACTTTAGTTTGGCAGATAGAGGGTGAGCCTGGGAGACAGTAAAACCTGACTTCTAGTCCCATCTTGGACTCAAATTGCTTCTTTGATCACTGAGCAGTTACTTAACACCTCAGTACCTCCAAGGCAGCTCTCTAATCTCAGTCATTAAATTGCAGAATGGGTGTAGATGTGAATTAGTTCGTGTCATTTTCCTTTCTGGGTGCTCCCTATACCAGTGTAATCAGAGATATGAACCCCCTACTCTCATTCCTTACAGAGAAAAACTAAACCAAACCATTTGTTTCTAAAAGTATATTTATGCCATCCTGATCTCAACTCTTTATTCTCCCCCAAGGCAGTTCAGGGACAAACTGACTTGAAAGGATCAGATGAGGAGAGATCCAGGCACCTAGAGGCCAGAAATACATCCTTCCCTGATAATCCTGCTGCCAATTTCAGAGACTCAGTGTGATATAGAATGTCATTGAACTGGAATAGTGGTGATTGAATTGCAGGTAGAGGAAAATCATAGTAGAGGAAAATGTTCTCCTCTGGTCTGAGACCATTCTATCCAACTGCCACAGGGGCAATTATGATCCTTTCTCTTCTATTGCCAGCTCCCTCATGTCAACATCTTAAGACAAAACTTGGTAGCCATTGCTACTTCTGATTACCGATTTTTATATTGGTTTATAAATTTATATGCTTATTGGTGGAGAGCCCAATAAGCTTCATGTGAGTGGAAACTTTAAATAATATAGTTAGTGATAAGTGAACAGGGAGTTAGAATCAATTTTTTTTTCTTTATTCAGTTTTTTTTTTTTGTAGGAACTGATTAATTCATGTATAAATGGGCATTTTTTTTTTTTCTCCTTGTAACTGGTTTACATTCTGATAGTGATTAATTAGGGGAGTGGGAGTGGTACCTTTCACTTTGACTCCATGAAAATGGGAGAAAGAAAAAATGGTCACATGGTACATCATGTCAAATTGGGTTTTCCCATCCTTCTCCATGAGCAATGAACAATGAGCAACTTGAAAAGATCAAGGGTGACCACCAGAGGATAGTCCAGATTGAAAAAAAAAAATTGTCTTCTCTTAAATCTCAAGTTCATTTCCTGTTCTATGAATTCCAGATCCAGTTCCTGCACTGGACATATGAGGATTAAGACTGTTGGAAGCACAAGTCAATTCAAAACTGTATTGTTCATCTTCTTTTACATACTCAAAGGAGCATTAAATGGTTTATTTCTTAGAATGTCTAGTTCAACTTGAACCTTTGACTGGATACTTTTAGAATTTTTTTCATTAAAATTTTATTTTTATTGATTTCTTTTGTTTTTATATTCTAGGAATTTGTTTAAAAATTTAAAAATCATTATCAATTATTTTCTATTTCCTACTTAACACTGCCACCTCCACTAAAAAAAAAAAAAGAAAAGAAAAAAGAAAAAAGAAAGAAACGAAGGAAGGAAACCCTCAAAACCAATTTTCTATGACCAGAAATTGGATTTGGAGTTAGAAACTCATGAAATTGAGGAGATCAGCATGTTTTAAACTCAGCAGATATTGCATATTTGATTACCAGTCCTGTTCTGGGTAAAGACAACTGTATGTAGTATCTAAGGATATTTAGCTTCTTCTATGAAGATTTCATGGAATTTTGTTAAAGAAAGAAATGGCAAACCACTCCAGTATCTTTTGCAAGAAAATCTCATGGGTAGCATTGGAATGCTATGGTCCATGAAGTTACAAAGAGTTGGACACCACTGAATAACAGAACAACAACAAATAGAAATTTTATTTCATTATGTAATGCTCATACATCTATGGACCCATGAACCATAACAGGAGGGAGTTTTCCAATGGGCTTGGGCTCAAGTGCTTGTTTCTGACTAATTCCACAAGTTCACATAATTCTTTCACTAAGAATTGGTATTGCCTTTCCCAGAAAGGGAGAATTAAGGGATAAGAAGGTCATCTGCTCTCTTAAGGCAAGAGCTTGAATATTCATTCTTGGATTCGGAATCATTTTCTGGACTGGAACCTTTAAATGTCATTTGGTGTTTAAATACATTCCCCTTAGAATCAGGAAACAACTGAGTAATGGACTCAAAAATTTTAAGATGTTTCAGTGGCAATCAGATCCAGGGGGTAGATGTGGTAAAAGAGAAAGATCTTAACATTCTGTCTCCTGTTTCCTGTTTTTAGAGCTGATCTATAGATTTAGGGTAAGTGGTAGGTAGTGGTGAAATGGAGATGATGTGATTGAGGGGGTAAGAAAAGAGGAACAATTGCTTCATATTTCCTATATGTTTCCATATGTGGCCACTGAAAACTCAGACATCTAAATCATATAAGTAATTGATAGTAGTAGATTTCCCAAATATAGAGTGAGTGAAAAGCCATTGAGATTTTACCATAATTCTATATTTGAATATTATTCCATTTCCTATCTCCTAGATGAAGTTTCAAAAACAATCAATGAGAGTAATTAAAGTAGCTCAGCCTTGTCCATAGTAATAGTAGGAGTAGTCTAAGTATTTGTAGATTGGATTGTAGATCACAGTAAAGATCCTGTGAGAAAGCACTCAAATGTCTACTTGATAATCTATGAAAAAATCCAGTGTTGGTGGATTGAGAATATTGTCACCTGGTGGATAAAGTTCATATTACATTCCCTGTTGGTTACCAAATGAATGAATGAAGAGATAACCTCCTTTTCTGAAAAAAAAAATTGCTAAAAAGAGGATACCAGTCAGACTAGGGAACTATTGCTCCTGTAGCTCCTAGACAGTGACCTACATGTCACATAGCAGAAATTTTTCTATTTCTTTATTCTTTTTAATAACACTCTTGGGGGAGGGGAGAGAGGGTTAAGTGACTTGCCCAAGATCATACAGCTAGTAAGTATTACGTGTTTGTGGCCAGAATTGAACTCAGGTCCTCCCAAGGGGCCAGTACTTTGCCATCTAGCTGCCCCTATTTCTTTATTCTTTGCAACAAAAATTGGTGCAGAAGCTGGAGTTGTTTTTAAGGTGGTGCCCCTCACAAAATTAGGACTTTTATATCTAATATTAGTGTAACAGGTTTTTGGGGGATGCCCAGATTACCTGACGTGGAGGCAGTAACACGGGAGACACCAAGACCAGCTTCTGGAATACATTCTATATCCTCCTACCATCTGGGTGGGAGTAGCCTCTTTTTATTGAATGCATAGGTGGAACAGATTGCATTTTTAAAATGATGACTTTGGGACAATAGCTCTCTTTGTCCTTTGGCATCTAAAAAGCCTGAAGAGCACAATTCATCTGCATCATAGGTTCCATGCACTAACCTGGTTGCAAAAGGATGGGTTGTCTATTTTCTCCTTTTTAGGCCACGAGAAACAGGCTTGGAAGGTTTTTTTTTTTCCCTTTCTATTTTATTTCTTATTTTCAGTTTTAGGTATAGGCAGTGGAATGAATCCTGGACGTAGGACCAAGATGTGATGACCTTAAGAGGCTGGATTCTAAGGGGCATGTTGCTGTAGGTCAGTAAATTAGCTCTAAGAAGCTAACATACCTGGCATTGAGTCCAAAAAGGGTTTGAATTTAGAATTTGATGGGAATGTGCTATATAGGAAATGAACTAAGCTTTAGATCCTTTTCTAGAGACTGAAGTGTTATAGAGGGGCAATTATGCATCCCTCCCATCCTTTCCAGGAGTTGGGCAGTATGTTTATTCTTGCTATGCCTTTGAAATAAATATTCTTTTAAACAGCTAATATGTTAAACAGTTAAATGAAACTAGGTACAGAGACCCCTACAATTTGGAGAGCATTGGTTTGAATTGGAGCTAATGACAGAGAGAATGGACACCCCCAAACTTTTTTAAGCATGGGAGGGAAGAGATAAAATGTAGCATACTTTGTGGGGACCAAGGTAATCATTGTTACATTCATTAATCTTTAGGGTGCTGAAGCCCCCATTCAATGCTTTGAGACCTAACCCTTTGAAAATCCCAGATAGGCAGAATACAGCCAATCTATACAAAATTATGAAATTAGTTTTCTCTCTCCCTCCTTCTTAGTCTTGCTTCCACTTCTTTAGAATCCCTATCACAATCCTAGTCAAATGTCCTGTACTGGTTTCCTACTGCAAACCCACAAACCTCACTGCCCCCGATTTCCTCTTCTTGAGACTTCCTTCCACCTACTCCCTCTGATCCTGTGACATCACTGGATGACTGTTTATTACACCAATGCATCAAAAGAAGGTTGGGAACATTCATCTCTATCCAAGAGAAAGATTTAACATACACAATTATAATTTTGGTGATTTCCATCATTGCTTGAACATACCATTTTCTTTAAGACTCCCCAGTTTGAAATCTCTGTTTTGCTCATGGCTTCCTCCTCTGATGCAGCTTTTTAGAATTTGTTCCTTCCGAGAAACTCTGGGTCTTGACCTGGTCTGTGGTTTATACTTTATGCTTTCAGTTTTTATTCCAAATATAAGCTTTTTTTCTTTTCTTTTTTTCCTTTTTCCCCTTTCTTTCCTTCTTTCCTTCCTTCCTTTCTTTCCCCTTCCTCCTTTTCTTTTCTTTCTTTCTTCAATTTCTTTTCCCTATATAGGTCCCAATCTCAGATGGCAAACTATCAAGTCACTTGCTGTCTTGCAAACTCCATAGCCTGGGTTCCAAAGACCTTAACATCACAACAATTGGAATAGAAATTTAAGGAGATTTTGCACCATTTATAATGCTGTGGTCAGCTAACAGCTGGATTTGACATAGTTAGCACCTTAGTTTATTGATATTATATAGTGACTCACCTAGATTATTTCACCAGTCAGTTCCTGATACTATCTAGTATTCAGACACTTCCAGGACTAGGGTCATCAGATCTCAGCCACTTATTATAATACTGAAACCAGCTGCTGGTTCTAAAACACTATCTTACAGGGAATAAACATGTCTTAGACAATTTGGAGGGCTTCTTTCAGGAGCTCATGTGAAAGTTTTCAGCCTTTATAGAGACTACCAAGGCACCATAAAAAGTTCTGCCAGGTCCTTCTAGACAGTGGATGAAGTTGCATTTTGAAATACTGCACTGCTGTGCAGAAATCTCTGAGCTTCCTTCCAGTTAATGCAGTTATCCAATTAATATAATACAATACAGTAATACAATAAAATACTATACAAATACAAATAATACAATACAATACAAATAATAATAATCAATCTGTGATATTCCCAGACTTCTTTAGGAATAGCCAAGCCCTTCCAATAGATTTCTAAATAAAAAGGACTTAATCCCACCTATTAAAACATTTAGCAATGTTGTAATCGGTAGTAAGAGGAATTAATACATAAGAATAGTCACGGAATCACATACTATGTAGTTCAGTAGATAGAGTTCTAGACCTGGAATCAGGAAGAGCTGAGTTCCAATACAGCCTCACTAGCTGTGTGACCAGCAGCAAGGGACTTACCTCTGTTGGCCTTAATCCATTGGAAAAGGAAAGGCAAACCATTCTAACATCCTTGTTAAGAAAATTGTAAGGACAATGTAATTCATGGGGTCACAAAGAGTCACAGGACTGAATGAAAAAACAAATCCAAGTCTTCTGACTTATTCTACTGTGCTATCTTTGAGGCTACTTTGCCTCATCATAACTATGGATTTGGATGTGAAACAGATCTTAGAATTATAGAGATTTAATCTGTCTCATTTTACAAATTTGAAAATTAAGGCATAGGAAAGGGAAACATCTTGTCTACAGTCACACAGCCAAAATCAGTATCAGATTCCAGGTAATGATGCTTTTGTTGTTGGGAATATTTTCTTTCTAACTAAACTGCTTCATTGGTGCTATTTAGATTTTTCCAATAAGAATCTCAATGTTACTCCTATATCGCTTAATTTTTCACGTTGTTTCATTGAAACAGTCTGCACTTAAAAGATGGACTTTTGACTACCCCAATTTTGCCAAACCCAAGAAGCTGACAATATGCTTTTCCCCTGTAATTATTTACACTTACCCATTTCTTTAGGTTATCTTTCTGCCAGGAGAAGAAAGATATGGAAAGTCTTTTTCTTTCAAAGTTCTCCTGAGATGGAAGATGTCCCAACAACAGTAGTTCAAGAAGAAAGAAAGTGAAATCTTTTTTGGGAGTAGGGTTGGTCTAGGGATCTCAGGCGAGTATTTAACTGTTTTTTCTAAAACAGAAGCACACAGAATGAAAAGTTTCAAAATAGCAGGAGTTAAAATGATTCAATTTCCTCTTCCCTCTCCTGCACCACATTGATGGTGCGCTCTCTCTCTCTCTCTCTCTCTCTCTCTGTCTGTCTGCCTGTCTCTGTCTCTGTCTCTCTCTCTGTCTCTCTCTCTATCTCTCTCTGTCTCTCTGTCTCTCTCTTTCTGTCTCACTGTCTCTGTTTCTCTCTGTCTCTCTGTCTCTGTTTCTCTATCTCTGTCTGTCTGTCTCTGTTTCTCTATCTCTGTTTGTCTACCTGTCTGTCTCTGTCTCTGTCTGTCTGTCTCTGTTTCTCTATCTCTGTCTGTCTATCTGTCTGTCTCTGTCTGTCTGTCTCTGTTTCTCTATCTCTGTCTGTCTATCTGTCTCTGTCTCTTTCTGTCTGCCTCTCTGTCTTTATCTCTCTCTCTCTCTCTCTCTCTCTCTCTCTCTCTCTCTCTCTCTCTCTCTCTCTCTCTCTCTCTCTCTCGCCTCTCCTCCCTCTTCCCTTCCCTCCCTCCCTCCCTATCTTTTTGTTTCTCTGTGTCTCTGTTTTGTATCTCTGTTTATCTTTCTCATTCTCTGTTGCTCTCTTTTTCCTGGCAGTAATCACTGGTACCAAGAAACTCTATTTCTTAGGCAATCATTGACAAAGTGTAGGGTCAGGAAAGGCCAAAAGGTTCTCTTGGGGAAAAAGTTCCTCTCTCTGTGTCGTGTGTGTGTGTGTGTGTGTGTGTGTGTGTGTGTGTGTGTGTGAGAAAGAGAGAGAGAGAGACAGAGAGAGAGACAGAGAGAGAGAGAGAGAGACAGAGAGAGAGAGAGAGAGAGAGAGAGAGAGAGAGAGAGAGAGAGAGAGAGAGAGACACAGAGAGAGAGAGAGAGAGAGAGAGAGAGAGAGAAATTATTATTGTTTAGTGTTAATGGAATCAAAAGAGTCTTGAAGGAAATGAGTGACTTTTAATGACGGTTATATTTCTTCCAAGGATCTCTTTTCATGGAAAAGGAAATAGTACTACTTATGGTTCTTAAAGATAAGAAAGATGGTGAAATAATCTAGGTGAGTCATTATATTATATCAATAAACTAAGGTGCTAACTATGTCAAATCCAGCTGTTAGCTGACCACAGCATTACAAATGGTGCAAAAGATAAGAAAGAGAGAAATGAACATTGCAGACTTGGATTTAAATCCCCTCTCTGTCCTTACTGGTAATCTGATCGTTAAGTCTCTTCAATTCTCTAAGCCTCAATTTCCTAGTTTCCTCATCAAATATATTATTTCCTGCCTCAAATTCTCTCTCTTTCTCTCTCTTTCTTTCTCTGTCTCTATTTTTCTCTCTCTCTGTACACACACACACACACACACTACTAGCTAGATGGCAGCTTTTGTTATTATGATCAATACCAGTGGAAAACAATGAGCAAACTCATGAATGATTCTTCTGTTTATCTTTCAATTTCAATGATTAATTAGTTAAAGTCTGGCCTTTACATGTAGATCCCTTATGCATCTTAGAGGTATTGCTTTATGAAAGTGTTGACTGATTTGATTCTTTTTAAATATAATTAAATATATTTATACATATAAATATAATATAATAAATTAAGTAAATACAAATATAATTATGGTATTTAAATATAATTATAATTTTATTTTTAATGTGAAATAAAACAAGCATTTTCATTACAGTAGAATAAAAAAAGATTAAAACTACAAATCTATTATGTATGATTTGTTAGTCCTTTTAAATACATAATAATGTTCTCATGTAACTTTTTTTTCCTTTTTTTCCCCTTTCTTCCCCCACCTTCTTTTCCTGATCTAGACACTGACTTGATTCTTTAGTGTAAATGAAATGTAAGGATGGTGAAATTCAGACTTCAAAAGCTGGTTTCATTTATTAATGCTGGTTAAATGTTCATTAGATAAGTCCTTTATCCAGAATCTGCACACAGCATCATAAAGTTAGAAGGTCTTCCAAGATCATCTGGTCCAAACTGCTCTTGAACAAGAACTCCCTTTTTGGCATCCTTGACCAATACTCATGAAGTCTTTGCTCATAAACCTTCATACCCAACAATTCCATTCTTAGATGATTGATATTGTTGGAAAATTTTTCCATATAATGAACCTCAACTTGATGATTTACATGTTTTACTACTGTTTCCATTTTAATCCTCTGGGGCCAAGCAGAAGATGCTTAATTATAGATATATTATAGCTCTTTAATACTTGAAAATAGCTATAATGTACTCTAATCTTTTTATCTTAGATAGGCACCTCTAGTTCTTTTAGCTTGTCAACAGATTTGAGACCCTTCTTCATCCTGGTTACCCTCCTCTGGACAGTCTTTAGCTTTTCAATGTCCTTCCTAAGATAAAAAATTGAGAACTGAACATAATATCCCAGCTATAGTTTATTCAGGGTAGAATGTAGTTAACTTCCATTGGTCTAGGAGATATTCTATTTTATATACATATATCTTATATAGTTATGTGCATACACACATGCTTATGGGTAAGTATGTATCTATATGTACATATGCATGTGTTTATGTAAATGTGTATACTCATGGATACCTTATGAACAATTGAATCATATTGAGCTTATAATTCACAAAACCTTCTAGCTAATTTTTCAGGCAAATATCTATTTAGCTATGTCTACTTTATCATGCATTAATTAAGTTTATTTTTTTTTAAACTCAGATTGTAATTTCATTCTGTTTTTGTCCCCAACATTATAATTTCATTAGTGTAGGAAACTTGTTGTGTGGAATTCTCTTCACTAGTTCTAGCATTCTGTAACTTATTGCCTTAGTTGTATTAGGGACCCTGGGAATTTAAATGATCATCCATAATCACACTGCTACTGTGTGCAAGAAGTAAGCTTTTAAACTAGGTCTTTCAGATTCTTAAATTTGTCTTATTTTTTCCCACCAGGCTATAATTCTTTAAATTTAACACCCTTAAATTTCATCTTATTCAAATTTCATCAGCATTTTAATCTGTCAAAATCTTATGGAATTCTGACTCTCCTCCATAGTTTTCATTTAATCTTGTTTGTTTCATGTTTTCTATATATCCATGTAGTCCTAGTGGAAAGTGCATTTTTTCCTTTGAGTGTTTATAATTATTATCTTGTTAGTCTTTAAAAGAAGGGGCTCCCCTCAAATGAAAGATCTCATATTTGAATACTGAGCAGTGTATTCCTTGGAATATTTATGTTTTCTGTTTTAGTTCCTTAATTGGGAATTTTTGCCAGGATCAGGTTTCACTCTCTTGCTTGCGTAAGTGGTTGATTATGTTGATCTCACCCTATATCTCCTGAATTCCCACAATGACCTTTTCATAGGAATTGGCCCTCTTGATCTTTGAAATGAAAAATACTCAAGCTTTAGGGCTTTCTATTGCATCTTAGGATAAGGAAATGGGGAGCACAGGGGTGTTCTGTTAAGCTATTGTGCCCTCACTGGATATTGTGCTTGTGTTTAGAGTAATCCTGGAGCTTTCTCAGGAAGCCCTCCTGTTTCATTGCCTTCTAAGAAGAGACCTGCAGGTTACATGCATCTTTAGCTCTTTTCTAGTTGCACTGGGAGTATTAGGGCTTTCTTTAAAAACTTTGCTTGTGCTCTTTTTTATTGCTAGGGGCTTCAGATTGATATTTGGGGAAGTTATGGGATGGAAAAAGCTACTTGATGCAGCTCTGTAATTTCTCATTGAATTTCTTGATCACAATTTTGTCCAATACAAATTTTAAGTTTTTGTTGGAGTAAGTTTAAGGTAGGTGAGCAGCCTGCAGCTTTTCAGGAAGTCATTTGAACAAAGAACTCCAGATGTACTGTTGCATAGAAAATCAATATGCACTTCTTAATAGTGAGGACACTGAACTTGGAGTCTGAAATACGTGTGCTCAAAGCCTATCTTGGATGCTTACTAGCTATGTGATCCTAGGCAAATCATTATATATTCCTCGATTTTTTCATCTGTAAAATAAGGGCTAATCCCTTGATGATCTTTAAGATTCCTTTTAACTCTAAATTTGTCATTTTATAATTCTGTAATCCTAAAATTTAGTATCTGGGCTAGCTCTCTGGAGGATCTCGGGACCAGTCTTAGTCTTAGTAGAGGAGTGAAGAAGGCAAGAGAGCCACCAGGATGATGGTCAAAGATGGAGTGTGTCTCATTTCCAGTTCTCTCAACCCTTATATACCTTAGTACAATTATACCACTACAGTACACTGAGCATGTGTCAACTGTAGAACCATTACATCACCATACTAAATATTAAGTATATGTAAACTAGAGAACTACTATCTTATCAATCACACAGAGTAAAACACCCTGTTGTAAGTATCCTTGTTTCAAGTGTACTTTTCCAGAGTTCTGGCCCTCTACACTAAAATCTTTTTCTCTGTCTCTCTTTGTACTTCTGTCTCTGTGTCTCTGAATTTATCTCTCTTTCTCTTTGCCTCTGTTTCATACACACATACATACATATTCCCTTTAAGAAATTAAAGTTAGCAGACGTCAATAAGACAGATAATACAACACCAAAGTAATTTGCAGATGTGATTATAGAACTTCTATTACTATTTGAAAAACTACAGAAAACAGAAGTACTGCAACACTTTCAGAGAGGAAGGCTACAGATTCTTCAAATCAAAGACCACTAAGTTTGCCTTTAGTTTCTGACAAAATTCTAGAATGTTTTATTAAACTGATTGGTTAGAAAGGGAAATTAAACACTATTGACCCTAACTCTAACTATATCACCTTGGGCAAAGGATTTCACTTCTGTCTCCTTTAGTTTCCTCAACTTTAAATTGAGGATGATAATAGCACCTCTCTCCAAGGATCATTGTGAGGATTGAATAAGACAATATTCGTAAAGCTATACATAATAAGGTACTCAGCAACTGTTGGTTTCCTTCCTTCATTCTTTCATAGGTTTATTAACGAAAGGGGGGTAGGTATGTCAGACAAAAATCATTTATATTTTTGATAGATTGCTAGTCAGATAGATTAGAGGAATGTCAACAATGTCTGGATTTCACAAAGTCCGTTTTTTAAAAGTCTTTGATTCAGAGATATAGCTCCAGTGATGCTAGAAATCAGGTGAAATGATAATGGTTTTCATAAAAGGACCTAAAAAGTAGTGATTAATAACAGATAATAACAGATCAATTTAAACTAGAGAGAACTCTGTATAAAGTGCTCTATGGTGCTACCGTTGGTATTTTGGTACTTGATATTTTTATTATTGATGTAAATGTAGGTATAGATATTTAGCAAATCTGGATATGCTTGGGCATGTTGCTCTAGGCCTGTAATCACATTTACTAGAAAGGCTGAGGCTAGTAGTCCTCTTGAACTTGGGAGTTCAGACCTGCATTGGGTTATGATGACTGGGTGTTCACACCACTGGGATCAAGTCTATGAATAGTTCTTATGCTTCCAGCCTGGATGAGATGGGGATATCTATGCATATGATGCCTATGATTCAAAGCTGGGTAGGTTGGCTAAGATATTGAATTGCAAAATGAAAGCCCATTAAAGAACTTGACATGTTAGAGGGAGGGGTAAAATCAAATAAGATAAAAATAGTCTCTCACACAATAGAATATAAGATTTTTGAGGGTAAGGACTGTTTTCTTTTTGTTCTTTTGTTTTTGTTTTTTTTTAATAGCACAATCTAGCTCAGTGCCTGCTATATGCTCAATTTTTTTTTGTGTGTGTGAAATTAATTTTCGTACTTGCTTTAACAAATAATTGCATAATCTAAAATAACATTAATAGAAGCATAGTATTCAGAATGCTTTTCTCTGTGCTGATGAAGGCATATATATATATATAACCAGAGAACATGTATGGAAGTAGGGAATACATATGAATTAGGGTATATAAATGAAGAAACAAATAAGAAACACTTGTGTCCCTAATAAGAAAAGCAATTATGCTCTTTTCTGGGTGCCACAATTTAGAAAGAATATTAAAAAAAAAGAACAGTGACTAGAAGAGTGAAATGAGGGTTAGAATCCATGCATTATGATAATTAAGGGAAGGAAAATGGGAATTCGCCCCAGAGGACAGAATAAGGAGCAATGGGTATAAATTATTGACACATAATTTTTATTGCTTGAAGAAAAAGAAATAACAAAATATCTTCGTAATAATTGGAACTCTCCAAAATTCAAATGAGCTGATGGGAAGTAAGGAGCTCCTCCCCAAAGTCTCTTCAAGCAGAGATAAATAGGCATGTCAAATTAACAAGCATTTATTAAGTATGTCCTATGTGCCAGGTCTTGTGCTAAAAACATTGCTTGTCAGAATAAAAAAGAAGTAGCTAGTATTTATTATTGCTTTAAGATTTGTAAAACACTATCACGTATTGTCTTATTTTACCCTCTTAGCAATTCTGAAAGGTAAGTGCTTTTTATTATCCCATTTTACACATGAGGAAAATGAGATGCAGAAGTTAAACAATTTTTCTTGGATCACACAATTAGGAAGCAATGATCTCAGATCCAAATATTCAAACATTGTGTCACCTCATTGCTGGCATATAGTGTAGGGGTTGTTGATCATGTATGGATGGGACTATATGGTTTCTGAAATCTCATATAAATCTGGGATTTTGAGATTCTGGACATACGTACAGGAAGAAAGGAGTGAGTGAAATAAGTACGCTTTGCATCAGGAAACTCTTGCACCACAGTGTATCATGGCTGTTAAAAAAAAAAAAAAAAACAACTTCTAGTTCCCTGTGAGTCTGTGGAAAGACTCTATTTTCAACTTGTTCTTTTTATACCCCCCTCCCACCAATCACATGACTTATGAGAAAGTCTTGATTTCAGGCCAGTTTCAAATTAAAGACAAAATAGTTCTGAATGTTCATTTGGGTGTTTCACTTATGGTAATAAATATTAACAGGGAAATGAAGGTGAACAATTGCTTTTGGCATGTAGCTGTGGATAACACATATAAAAATTGCTTCCATTGTCCAACTACTGAAATGATGAGAAAATTCTCAGAATTGATGGAATTTATTATACCTCCCTTCCTCACCCAGCACACACTGAAAAAAGTTCAGGACTTATATTTTTCTTTTAAAAGCATAATTATATCATTTCCCCAAAAAAGCTTCATAGAGCCAGAGAGAGCATACTAGAAATAATGCTAAATTTTTTATATCATGTTTACAATCTTATAGAAAATACAGTTTAAAAAAAAGTTCTACTTTATAGATGTTTTCTAATCTTCAGTTCTTGCCAAGAATGTACTGTGGGAAAATAAAAGTAAATGATGGGACTGGAAAGTCTATGAACATTATTTCAGGTTGTAATGTTCTTCTCTAAAGATGTAATTTTCTCTGAAAGCAGGTTTCTTGGGGGGGGGCTTCTGGGAGCAGCCTTAGTTTCAGCTCAGAGTAATAATCACCTCAAATGCAGCCAGGAGTTAACATCCAAATCCTTTACTATCTCCTTCACTTGGGGTTCAACTAGTTTTCTGGAGGCTTTCTGGATCTTGGTTTCAGTGTTCTCCTGCCACCACTTCTCTGTCTTCCTTCTTTCTGGCTGACTTGTGAATCTCCTTGACTGAATCCTGGCTCTGAATCTCCCGAAGTCCTCTGGCCCTGAGAGCTTCTTGCTTATATGCTGCACACTGAGGATTCTCCAATCATTACATCACTAGAAAACCATTATTTGTTGTAGGATTAAAATGCCAAATTAGATTTAACCATTGTCTCCTCAATTCCACTTAGTACCTTGTTTGAAGTTCTGGCCCATAACATCTCCTTGTAGGATCAGATTAATAATACTTTACCATGCTAAATTAGATAATTATTGTCTCTATCAATTCCACTGTCTTAGTACAATTATACTTAGTACTTAGTAGAATCATAACATCTCCTGCTTTTTAAAAAATTTAGAACATAAGGTGGTCATGACCTCCCTGACTTCTCAATTAAGTGAGAACCCCCAAAAAGAAGGGGATTACAACTTCCCTGACTGCTCAAAAAGGAGTAAAAACACTATAAAAAGAGGTGATCATGCCCTCCTTGACATCTCAGGAAGAGAGATGAAAAAACCAAAGGAAATAGGAAATCAAATCAGATTAGCGGGTTTCTGAAGGGGCTCACTTGAAACAGGTATACATAAATCCATTAATATGGGAGGTAATACACATAATTACATAAGCACATAATAATATAACACAGGGTAGTAGTGATGTACAAATAACATGAATCAACATGAGGAGTTATATATGTCAATAAGTCCTAGAAATAGTCCAAAAGGAATCCATTGTCCATTAGTTCATGTGCTAGGAATCCAATAATTCCTGCAAGTTTCAAAGTCCTGCAGTAGTCTCATCAATAATTTTTCATCTCAAGGAAGCCAATGATTCCTGCTGGTTTTCAAGTCCTGCAACAGTCTCATCTTGTGTTAGGGAATCCAATGATTCCTGCAGATTCCATGTTCATCATAGTCTGGTCATAATAAGCATTTATGCCTGCTGTGGCACAGCATCTTATGATCTCCTCTAAAGGAGCATGTTTGTGTAGTCCCCACATAATTCTTCTGCAAACCTCATTGGCATTTTCCTTAGCCAGATGTCATTGGTCATTATTTCTGTAGCTACATTTTCTCCAATGGTTCTTGTGACAGCTGTTTGTAAACATCCCACAAAGTATGCAAAGGTTTCATTGGGACCTTGCTCTATTTTTGTGAAGGCTTTATCTTCATCTTTTTCTGGGAGAGAACACCAAACTTTTATTGTAGCCTTAGAAATTTGCTCATACACTGTAATCTATTCTGAATTCTCTCCATACTGACCTTCACCGGCTAGTTGGTCATAAGTGATCTGTACATTAACTCTTGTTTTCCTATTTTGTCTGGCTTGAATCCTACATAATTCATGATACTCTGAAAGCCACAACAAGTTTTGTCCAGGTTCTAAATATGCCCATGATGCGGGTTGTGGTCCCTTTAAGAAACTAGTCTTTTTAGATTTATTTATTCCTTTCTGATTCCCAACCCTTCCTAGCTGATGCATTATCAATTCAAGAAGCTAGGACCTTTGATTCACAAATAAGCACCTCTTTGAATTCCAATAGGAGATATCTGGGCTCTCACAACTCCCATCAGATCTGAGCCAACTTGGGCTATCCCAGCACCTATTCTAATGATCTGCTCAGGTTTCCCAACCCCAATCAAGCAATTCGTACCCTCACTGAAACCCAGCAAAGAGCCAACTTGGGATTCCACCCATAGGCCCCTTTAACTAAATCTCTCATTATAAAAAAGTCAAGCTGAAGTCCTCTCTTCGTAGAGGTCCCAAACATGGCAGCCTTATGCCTGGCATGCCAAGAATCTGTTCCCACTGGAATCCTGTTTCCAGTGCCCTCTTATCTCTACCTTCACCTTTTACTAACTAGACTTTAACCTTACTTCTAAACCCCATAATAAACCTCTTTTATCAATCTAGGTTTTTGGGTCTGTAAATTCCTTTACAGAGAACTCCTGCAGTGCCACTAGACCTCATTTAACTCCATATCCTTGCACCAAAACCAAAGGGGCAGGGGAGCTCTATTTGACTCCCTGTACCCCGAACCTGCCACTAGACCTCAATTAAACCCTAATTTCATTTAGGTACCCCAATTCTAAACCTCATCATCCTTGTTATGGATTTCCAGTCACTTGGGGTTAGGATTTCATCTTAACAAAAGATGATGTAGTCCCATAAAGAATGCAACCCTTTTTCAAATCCTTAATTTTTTCCAGATCAAAAGGAGTATATCTCCTCCTTTTTTGGCTTGAAGAGTCAAGCTCTTCAATGATAGGGTATGCATTTATTTTTAAATCAGATATATCCTGTCCATTTTTTGCCTTAACAAATGCCTTTTATAATCGTCATAGGCTGCTTCATAGGAGGTCTTGAATGTGTTACTGCCTCTCCCCCTCCTCCTTTTTCCTCCATTGATGAAGGATTAATTGATGGAGGTAGGGAAGGAGATGGGAAATGCTCCTGTTGTGAAATGCCATGTTCAGAATTATACTTAACTCTATTCTTATCTGATTCTTCATTCTTTTCACCTAGTTTAGTTGGCACTTCCCCCTCCTGCTCTTTCTTCTTTTTCCTTATTCTATAAGTTATATCATTTCCTAAAGCCAGTTGTATTAAATTGTATGTATTAAGTGTGTCTTTGGAAATTGAGTCAGGTGCATTTTTATTGTAGAATTGACAAAGTTGCTCTCCTACTAATTTCCACTCCTCTAGATCCAATTCTTTATCCATAGAGAACCAAGGAGATATGTACTGTACAGTTTCTAAAAGTTCAGTGATCTACTCCCAAATTATAATCAAATCTTGGCTTTTCATAACCTTGACAATGCTCTCTACATATTTTCCTTGAATTGGAAAAGAAGGCTGTTTTCTAAATATTTGTCCCATTTTAGCTGAAACACTATTTTAGCCCTTTAACAAAGTTTCCTTGTTGTACTCACCCTAATTTCTGGGTCAAGGAGATTATTCCATTGAAATCAGGATCAGAGGCTTTTCCACTGAAATAAGGATCATGTCTGTCCCACATTGAGTGTTAAAATATAATGTTCTTCTCTAAAATGTATGTTCTCTGAGAGTAGGTATCTTGGGAGGCTTCTGGAGGCAGCCTTCCTTTCAGTTCAGTGTAATAATCACCCCAAATGCAGCCAGGAGTTATAGTCCAAATCCTTTATTGTTTCCTTTTAAGTTTTGTCTCCTTCCTGGGGCCCAGTTAGCTTTCTTAGAGGCCTCTCTCCTTGGTTCCAAGAGCTCCCTCCAAATGTCTCTGAATCCAAAGGTTTGTCCTTCAGCCTCCAGCCAGCACAAAGGTAGAAAATGGAATGAATCTGACTCCGCCTCTGAGAGTGGGCTTGTGGGTTCCTGTATCTGGCCCTGAGAGCTTCTAGCTTATATGCTGTACACTGAGTATACTCCAATCATTACATCACTAGGAAACCATTATTTGTTGTAAGATTAAATCAATGCTAAATTACATTTAACCATTGTCTCCTCAACTCCACTTAGTACCTTGTTTCAAGATCTCCTTGTAGGATCAGATCAATCACATTGAACCATGTTAAATTAGATAATTATTGTCTCTATCAATTCCACTGTCTTAGTACCTTGTAAGAATCATAACATCAGGTGAAAAAAAAACTATAATTTCCAAGTCAAAGATTGCATTTGACTGAATTGCTATATTTTAGCCTAGAACATTTGCTTGTTATCACCCATCTCTACTATTGTATTAGTCTCTTAACTCATCTTTCAATCTCTAAATTTTTTAGTCTTTTTTTTGTCTTTTTCATGTATGTGTAACACCTGGGGTCACCTCTCAATTTGTGGAACAGATGCCCCAGTAGATGGCCATAACATAATTAAGGTACTGTGTAGGCCTATATCTCTTAAACCATAGTTCACAATCTCCCACCAACATGTTTTACTTAAATAAGCAGCCAGGGATCACAGTGAAAACTTTCCTCCATAAACTTGAAACACATTCTTCCACAAATACACAATGCATTATGGGAAAAGTCTGCATGTTCAAGGAATACAATTGGAAAGGCATATAATAGGGAATGTATGTATCCAGAGCACATATATGGAAGAAGGGATATGTATATATTAGGGTGTATAAACAAAGAAGCAAATAAGAAACACTTATGGCCCTAAAAGAAAAAGATGATTACACATAAAACAGCATATCTATTATGTACAACTTGCTAATCTTTTAAAATATATAATGAAGTTATCATGCAAATTTCTATTTTTTGTTTTTGTCCTTTTTTCTTGCCCCAACCTTAAAAATGGCTACCATTAGCCATTACACATACCAGTGTGTGTGTGTGTGTGTGTGTGTGTGTGTGTGTGTGTATGCAAAATTATTCTATACACACTTCTATTTATCATTTCTTTCTGTGGTTGCACACAGCATGTCCTTTATAGCTAATTTGGGCATTTATAATAGTCAATATAATAGTCAAAATGATTTATTCACTCTAAGCCATTCTGTTACTGCATATAATGCTCTCTTCATTCTGCTCACTCCACTCTTTATTATTTCTTGCCAAGTCTTTCCATAATTTTCATTGAGCTTATTGTTTTTTATAGCACAATCATATACCTCACAACCATATACCACAACTTGTTCAGCCATTACCCCATTAATGAGCATTCCTGCAATTTCCAGGTCTTTGCCATAGCAAAGAAAACTGTTATATATTTAGACATTTTGTGTATTTGGAAAGGCTTGCTCAGCTCCAGATACCAAGATTTTTAGAATAAAGAACATGTCAAGTCAATAATCATTTATTAAGTGCTTATTAGGTGACAGTCACTATCCTAAGTGCTGGGAATAAAGGCAAAGCAGTTCTTGTCCTCAAGAAGCATCCAATCTAAAGGGGACTATTACATTCAAACAACAATGCACAAAGAGGATAGTTTGAAGATCATCTCAGAAAAGAAAGCACTAGTATTAAGAGGAACTAATTTATTCCTATACTATTGTAATGCTGGAGAAACTGAGGCAAGATAGAGATTAAAGAGTTTTCTTTTTTTTTTTTTTTTTTTTTTTTTTTTTTTAATTTTTTTTATTATATATATACATATTTTTTATAATATTATCTCTTGTATTCATTTTTCCAAATTACCCCCCCTCCCTTATTCCCTCCCCCCGACGACAGGCAATACCATACATTTTACATGTGTTACAATATAGTCTAAGTACAATACATGTGTGTGAATATCATTTTCTTGTTGCACAATAAACATTAGAATCCAAAGGTATATGCAACCTGGGCAGACAGATATTAGTGCTAACAATTTACATTCCCCTCCCAGTGTTTCTTCTCTGGGTGTATCTACCTCTGTCCATCATTGATCAACTGGAAGTGAGTTGGATCTTCTTTATGTTGAAGATTTCCACTTCCATCAGAATACATCCTCATACAGTATCGTTGTTGAAGTATACAGTGATCTTCTGGTTCTGCTCATTTCACTCAGCATCAGTTGATTTAAGTCTCTCCAACCCTCTCTGTATTCCTCCTGCTGGTCATTTCTTACTGAGCAATAATATTCCATAACTTTCATATACCACAATTTACCCAACCATTCTCCAACTGATGGACATCCATTCATCTTCCAGTTTCTAGCTACAACAAAAAGAGCTGCCACAAACATTTTGGCACATATATGTCTCTTTCCGCTCTTTAGTATTTCTTTGGGATATAATCCCAGTAGTAGCGCTGCTGGGTCAAAGGGTATGCACAGTTTGATAACTTTTTGGGCATAATTCCAGATTGCTCTCCAGAATGGCTGGATTCTTTCACAACTCCACCAGCAATGTATTAGTGTCCCAATTTCCCCACATCCCCTCCAACATTTGTCATTATTTGTTCCTGTCATCTTAGCCAATCTGACAGGTGTGTAGTGGTATCTCAGAGTGGTCTTAATTTGCATTTCTCTGATCAGTAGTGATTTGGAACACTCTTTCATGTGAGTGGATATAGTTTCAATTTCTTCCTCTGAGAATTGTCTGTTCATATCCTTTGACCATTTATCAATTGGAGAATGGTTTGGTTTCTTATAAATTATGGTCAGTTCTCTATATATTTTGGAAATGAGACCTTTGTCAGAACCTTTGTTTTTAAAAATATTTTCCCAATTTGTTACTTCCCTTCTAATCTTGTTTGCATTAGTATTATTTGTACAGAAACTTTTTAGTTTGATGTAATCAAAATCTTCTATTTTGTGATCAATAATGATCTCTAGTTCTCCTCTGGTCATAAATTCCTTCCTCCTCCACAAGTCTGAGAGGTAGATTATCCTCTGTTCCTCTAATCTATTTATTATCTCCCTCTTTATGCCTAAATCATGGACCCATTTTGATCTTATCTTGGTATATGGTGTTAAGTGTGGATCCATATCTAATTTCTGCCATACTAATTTCCAGTTTTCCCAACAGTTTTTTCCGAATAATGAATTTTTATCCCTAATGTTGGAATCTTTGGGTTTGTCAAAGATTAGATTGCTATAGATGTACCCTTTTTTGTCCTTTGTATCTAATCTGTTCCACTGATCTACCGGTCTATTTCGTAGCCAATACCAAATGGTTTTGGTGACTGCTGCTATATAATATAGCTTTAGATCAGGTACACTTAGACCACCTTCCTCTGAGTTTTTTTTCATTAGTTCCCTTGCAATTCTTGACCTTTTATTCTTCCATATGAATTTTGTTGTTATTTTTTCTAGGTCATTAAAATAGTTTCTTGGGAGTCTGATTGGTATAGCACTAAATAAATAGATTAGTTTGGGGAGTATTGTCATCTTTATTATATTCGCTCGGCCTATCCAAGAGCACTGAATGTCTTTCCAATTATTTAAATCTGATTTTATTTTTGTGGCAAGTGTTTTGTAATTTTTCTCATATAATTCCTGACTTTTCTTTGGTAGATGGATTCCCAAATATTTTATACTATCAACATTTGTTTGGAATGGAATTTCTCTTTGTATCTCTTGCTGTTGCATTTTGTTAGTGATATATAAAAATGCCGAGGATTTATGTGGATTTATTTTGTATCCTGCCACTTTGCTGAAATTTTGAATTATTTCTAGTAGCTTTTTAGCAGAGTCTTTGGGGTTCTCTAAGTATACCATCATGTCATCTGCAAAAAGTGATAGTTTAATTTCCTCATTTCCTACTCTAATTCCTTGAATCTCTTTCTCGGCTCTTATTGCCGAGGCTAGCGTTTCTAGTACTATATTGAATAGTAATGGTGATAGTGGGCAACCTTGTTTCACTCCTGATCTTACTGGGAAAGGTTGCAGTTTATTTCTATTGCATATTATGCTTACTGACGGTCTTAAATATATACTCCTGATTATTCTAAGGAATAATCCGTTTATTCCTATACTCTCAAGAGTTTTTAGTAGGAATGGATGTTGGATTTTGTCAAATGCTTTTTCTGCATCTATTGAGATGATCATATGGTTCTTATTAATTTGATTATTAATATGGTCAATTATATTAATAGTTTTCCTAATATTAAACCAGCCCTGCATTCCTGGAATAAATCCTACTTGATCATAGTGTATTATCTTGGAGATGATTTTCTGAAGTCTTTTTGCTAATATCTTATTTAAGATTTTAGCATCAATATTCATTAAGGAGATTGGTCTATAATTTTCTTTCTCAGTTTTCGATCTACCAGGTTTAGGTATCAGTACCATGTCTGTGTCATAAAAGGAATTTGGTAGGACTCCTTCATCCCCTATTTTTTCAAATAATTTATATAACATTGGGGCTAATTGTTCTTTAAATGTTTGGTAGAATTCACATGTGAATCCATCTGGCCCTGGGGATTTTTTCCTGGGGAGTTGATTAATAGCTTGTTCTATTTCTTTTTCTGAAATGGGACTATTTAAGCAATTTATCTCCTCCTCTGTTAATCTAGGGAGCCTATATTTTTGGAGGAAGTCATCCATTTCACTTAAGTTATCAAATTTATTGGCATAAAGTTGGGCAAAGTAACTCCTTATTATTTCTCTAATTTCCTCTTCATTGGTGGAAAGATCCCCCTTTTCATTTGTAAGACTATCAATTTGATTTTCCTCTTTCTTTTTTTTGATCAAATTTACCAAAGGTTTATCTATTTTATTGGCTTTTTCATAAAACCAACTCTTGGTTTTATTTATTAATTCAATAGTTTTTTTACTTTCAATTTTATTGATTTCTCCTTTTAATTTTTGTATTTCGAGTTTAATTTTTGGTTGGGGGTTTATAATTTGGTCTTTTTCTAGCCTTTTAAGTTGTAAGCCCAATTCGTTAATCTTCTCTTTCTCAATTTTCTTCAAATAAGCCTCTAAAGATATAAAATTTCCCCTTATTACCGCTTTAGCTGCATCCCAAAGATTTTGATATGATGTCTCATCATTATCATTATCTTGGGTGAAATTGTTAATTGTTTCTATAATTTGCTCTTTCACCCAGTCATTCTTTAAGATGAGATTATTCAGTTTCCAATTACTTTTTGGTCTATTTACCCCTAACTTTTTACTGAATGTAGCTTTTATTGCATTGTGATCTGAGAAGAAGGCATTTATTATTTCTGCCTTCCTACATTTAATTTTGAGATCTTTATGTCCTAGTATATGGTCAATTTTTGTATAGGATCCATGAACTGCTGAGAAGAAAGTATATTCCTTCCTATTGCCATTCAGTTTTCTCCAAAGGTCTATCATACCTAGTTTTTCTAATGTTCTATTTACTTTTTTAATTTCTTTCTTGTTTGTTTTGTGGTTTGATTTGTCTAAATCTGAGAGTGCAAGGTTGAGATCTCCCACTATTATAGTTTTACTGTCTATTTCTTCTTGCAGTTCTCTTAACTTTTCCTTTAGAAAGTTAGATGCTATACCACTTGGTGCATATATGTTTAGTATTGATATGGCTTCATTATTTATGCTACCTTTCAGCAGGATATAGTTTCCTTCCTTATCTTTTTTAACGAGATCTACTTCTGCTTTTGCTTGATCTGAGATAAGGATAGCTACCCCTGCTTTTTTGGCTTTACCTGAAGCATAATAGGCTCTGTTCCAACCTTTTACCTTTACTCTGTATGTATCTCCCTGCTTTAAGTGTGTTTCCTGTAGGCAACATATTGTAGGGTTCTGCTTTTTGATCCAATCTACTATCCGTCTCCGTTTGATGGGATCGTTCATCCCATTTACATTTACAGTTAAAATTACTAATTCTGTATTTCCTGCCATCGTATTATCCCCAGATTATGCTTTTTTCCCTTGACCCCCCTGATCCCCCTCCCCGATATTTAATTTACAGACCCCCCTTGTGACGCGCAACCCTCCCTCTTTTTTTTTTTTTTTTTTTTTAGGATCCCTCCCCCCTCCCTCCAAGTCCCTTCACTTATTCCCCTTTTCCTTTTCCCTTTTCCTCTCCCCCCTTTTAATGAGGTGAGAGAAAATTCTCTGAAAAACAAATATGTTAATTATTTACTCTTTGAGCCTCTTCTGATGAGAGTAAGATTCACACAATGATTCTCCCCCTCACTAAGTTCCCTCAGATATGGTGTATTTTCTATGTCTCTTCCTGGGATGTAGTTTCCCTCTTTTTATCACTCCTTCCCCTTTTTCTGAACCGACCTCCTTCCCTTTACTACACCCCCCTTTTTTTCTTTTATATCAGTAAAATCAAATTATCCTTGAGTATTTTTTATATACCCACAACAGAGTTACAGTTCTCAAGGGTTCTGTGTACCTTTTTCTGTTTCTCTTCAGTCTTGTGGATGTAGATCAAATTTTTTGTTTAAGTCTGGTTTTTTTCTTAGAAACATATAGAATTCCTCTGTTTCATTGAATGACCATCTTCTTCCGTGGAAAAAGATGCTAAACTTAGCTGGGTAGTTCATTCTTGGTTGCAGTCCTTGATCTTTTGCCTTACGGAATATCAGGTTCCAGGCCCTTCTATCTTTTAATGTGGAGGCAGCCAGATCTTGGGTGACCCTTATTGTGGCACCTTGGTATTTAAATTGTTTTTTTCTAGCTGCTTGCAGGATTTTCTCCTTTGTGTGGTAATTCTGCAGCTTAGCCACAATATTCCGTGGTGTTCTTTTTTTAGGGTCTATTTCAGAAGGAGTTCGATGAATTCTTTCCACATCTACTTTCCCTTCTGTTTCTATTATCTCTGGACAGTTCTCTTTGATAATTTCCTGTAAAATAGAATCTAGGCTCTTTTTTTGGTCATAGTTTTCTGGAAGTCCAATAATCCGCAGATTATCTCTCCTAGATCTATTTTCCAGGTCTATAGATTTTCCCAGTAAGTATTTGACGTTGTTCTCCAGCTTCTCATTTTTTTTGTTTTGTTTGACTGATTCTTGGGTTCTCTGTGAATCATTCATTTCTATTTGTTCCATCCTGACTTTTAAGGAGTTATTTTCTTCTTTCACAGTTTTTAGTTCTTTTTGTAAATGCCCAATTTCGTTTTTAAATGAATTATTTTGCTCTATTGAATTTTTTTCCATTTCCCTGATTTTTTTTTTTTGAGAATTATTTTCTTTTTCCAATTCAGAAATTCTATTTTCTTGAGACTTTTTTATCTTTTCCAATTCAGAAATCCTACTTTCCTGTGTTTTTTTAACCTTTTCTAATTCACTAATTTTGTTTCCCTGCATCTCCTGTGAATTCTTTATTTTTTCCAACTCCAATTTCAGGACGTTGTTATTCTCTATCATAACTTCTCTTTCCTTGCCCCATTTTTCTTCAATCTCCCTCAATTTCTTAAGAGCTTCTTCTAGGAGAGAGTTATGTGATGGGGGGCAGGAATCGTTCCCCTTTAGGTTGTTATCTTCTGAATCTTTGCTGTTAACTTCCTCGGGGTTGGATACCCGCTCTTTCTCTGTATAGAAGGAATCTATAGTTTTTCTAGATTTTTTGCTCATACTTAAAAAGTGTTTTGGGGTCTGTCCCTGGGGTAGGAAATTATTTACTTCTTTACCAGCTTCCTCCCAGACCGGATGGATGCAGCGGCCCCTGCGCCCGCGCTAAGAGAGAGCTCTGGGAGAGAGTTCCCCACCCCCTCCCTGGAAGTGCCTCAGAGGTGATTAGCACTGCTGTGCTTTGAGGGCATAGAATAGTGAAGACAGCAAGAAGCTCAGCCTATGTGTCCGGGTGGGGAGTGGACGTCTGCAGCAGGTGACGTGAGAAGCCCCTGCGCTCAAACTGGAAGTGTCTGCCAGAAACCGCGGTCCCTAGTTCAAAGGTTCCGCTTCTCTGGGACTTCCTGGAGCTGAGTTCCACTCCCTCCAGCTAAGCTAGGCCGTGTGTGTTGCCTTGGGCCGTATCCACCCACTTGTCAGTCTCTTAACTATTCTCAGGAGGTAGCTGAGGCCACACCCCCTGGTGCCGAGTCTGCCCCAGGGTGGGGGGGGGGGAATCTAATCTGAGTTTTAAAATATTTTGGCTTTCTCTTCTGAACTGCTAAATAATTAGCAGAGAAGAGCTAACAGCCTGTGCCAGATTCCTTTACCTCAGTGGCTTCTCTGATCCCAGAGCCCCTCCCAGCGCAATGGGCGCAGTGTGCCCCTACCCCACCGTCTGTGCTGGTCTTTCTTATTCCTCCCCTGAGAACTGACCTTTCCTGTTGAAACTCCAGATTCTCTTCAGCTGGTAAGTCGTGCTTCCAGTCCTTGTGGTATCTATCAGTCCTGAGCTAATTTTGAGACTTAATTTATCTAATTGGTTGTGAGGGAGTGAGGACGTTCACTGAGTAGTGTGTTTCTTCTCCGCCATCTTGGCTCCCTCGATTAAAGAGTTTTCAATATTTTATTAATTGGAGAGTATAATTGACTAGATAGGACTCTCATCTCAAAGTATTCAGTGACAAATGTGAGAATCCCAAGTCTTTTTATAGTATTTTGAAAAAATGAAAGAAAAGAATGTGAAGTTTTCAGAATCATTTGGTTCTGTCAAGATCGGGGGATGCTATAAATTCTTACTAGAAGGCAGAGTCAGGATGTCTGAATAAACAGAAGTAAAGATGTCAATGAGGTATCCGGGATAGTCTTATCTTTTGGAATATTTAGAGGGGTAGGGCCATAAATTCTTGAGAGCAGAAGGAGCCAGGAAGTCTGATCTCTCCCTCATCTTGAGTCTTCCATAGACAATTTATAATCTTAGAGCAAATGGTCCTCAGTCTTAATGAACCAGAGGGGGGGTTTTACAACTAAGGGGATTGAGGCAGAACAGTTAAGGAAACTGAGGTAGAACAATTCAGGGAAACTCAGTCAGGACAATTAGGGAAACTAGTGCAGAGACACTGAGATAGAACAGTTCAAGGAGAACTATCTCCATCTTTACCTATCTCACAGAGTGTCCAATGAGATCATATCACAGATGAGAACAAAGTAAGAAGAAAGGAAGTGGGGTCACTAATTGTAGATGGCATTCTCAAAGTATTAAGCTACAAAAGAGAGGAGAGATATTGTATAATAACTAGCAGGAATGTGTGGATCAATTAACGTCTTTTTGAAAGTGAGAGAAGCTTGGGCTTGTTTGGGCAGCAGGGAAGCAGAGAGGAGACTGAAGAATTGCAAGATTGTGGGATGATGGGGGGTGGCAAATATTTGGAAATCAGGTAGAATGTTCTTGTAGAGGGATTTGCCTTGATTGCCACTTCAAATGAGAAAAGGATCAAGTTGAAGATAATAGGGGAAGAAATGTGAGTGGTATGAGATGAGGAAGAGGGACAAAAGGGTGAACTCTTGCTAAATGTCCTCAAATTTCAGTGAATTATGATGTAAGGCTTTCAACTGAGAGGGTGTGGGGAGAGAAGCCATAAGAGGTTTGAGAGGGAGATAAAAAGGTTTGGAAAAGTTGCCTTAGTGGGGGTGATGCTGAATCAATTAGGGAGGCTTAAAATAACTGCCTTAATAGGATAGGGACCCAGGCTATAGACTTACAGACAATAGACTTATTAGCATAGTTTAAACATTTTCTCAAGCATTATTTAGGAACATTTGAATAACAGAAAAGGCAGAAGATTTTGGCAGTAATTCAAGGATAATTATGCTTATCAAGACTATCTTAACAATAGAATAAGGGAGCAATAAATTAAGAAAAGAGGAGAGTAGAGTAGAATTGGTTAAAGATAGAAAGGCAGGGAATAGAAAGCCAGTTGAGGACCGATAGCCTGGGAAAGAACAGGGAGGTGGTAGGATTGGTGGTCAAGGTGATAATGGTGAACCTAATGAGGGGCCATAAGGCAAAGAAGATATAAAATGACAGTAAATTATTATCAGATAAAAGAATTTGAGAGTTCGCAAAGGTGGAAATATGTTGTGATACAGGAACCACTCAGACCTGTAGAATGGATCTCTTCATGTGAGAAGATGATGATGGTACAAGGAGACTGAGAGGCAGTTGTGTTCTCTGATCTCTCTTCTCTTACCTCTTGCCTCCAATTTATTTCATTCCCAATCCACAAGAAACATCTGTGAAGGCTGCTTTGCAACTCCTTCAAGTGTATTCACAATTGTGAAGGTTCTCAGAGAATTGACCAGCCCCTTCACTTAGGCATGGTCCTCAACAGAAATAGAACACAGATGATAATAAGATTATAATTAGGAATATCTCTTCCTGTGGATAAGTTCAAGTGGAAAAATAGTTCATGGGAAACAAATACATTAAGAAAATGACAAATTGGGGCATTTGAAGGATTATCAATATGTATTTTGAAGTCTTAGTATGAAGGAAACTAGGGATGAGAGAAAGACTATGAGTCAAGCACTAAACTTATTGTGGAAGGAATGTAAGATGGAAATTTTGATTATATTAAATTGAATTTTTATTAGCACAAACAAAATGAACAATGTAACCAAAATTAGAAGGAAAACAGAAAAGTGGGAGGAAATTTTATAAGAAATATCTCTGATAAATGCTTGATTTCTCTGATATATAGAGATTTGAGTCAAATTTATAAGAATATGTTATTTTTCAATTGATAAATTGTCAAATGATATGAACAACCATTTCCCAGAAGAAAAAAATCAAAACTATATGTATATAAACCTTTATATAGCTTTACATATACTTTTAGATAGTTATATCAAAACATACTCTAAATCACTATTGATTAAGAAAGTACAAATTAAAACAACTTTGAGTTATCACCTCCCATCAGATTGGGCAATGAGGCAGAAAAGAAAATGATAAATATTGGAAGGGATGTGGGAAAGTTGGGACACTGACGCACTGTTGGTATAATTGTGAACTTTCTTTACAAAAATTTTTTGGAGGCAATTGGGGTTAAGTGATTTGTCCAAGGTCACATATCTAGGAAGTAGTAAGTATCTGAGGCTAGATTTGAATTCAGGTCCTCTTGACTCCAGGGTTGGTGCTCTATCCGCTGTGCCATCTAGCTGCCCCTGATTTGATAATTCTTGAGAGCAATTTGGAACTATGCCCAAAGGGCTTTAAATCTATGCGTATTTTTGACCCAACAATACAACTACTAAGTCTGTATCCCAAAGAGATTTTAAAAGGGGGTAATTACATTATTTGTAATTATAGCAAATAAATGCATTTTTTTTAAATGGCAAAGAATCGAAATTGAGGGGATGCCCATTAATTGGGGAATGACTGAACAAGTTGTGGTATAGGGTTATGATGAAATACTATTGCACAATAAGAAATAATTATAGGATGCTTTCAGAAAAACTTGGAAAGATTTACATGAACTGACAAAGAATGAAGTGATCAAAACTTGGAGAACATTGTACACAGTAATAGCAATATTGTAAAATGGTCAACAGTGAATAATTTAGCTATTCTCAGAAATATAATAATCTAGGAAAATTCCAAAGGACTCATGATGAAAAATGCTATCCAAATCCAGAAAAACAAATAATGGAATCTAAATGAATCATACCTTTTTTAAAACTTTATTTGTTTTTGTTTTCTTTCAGAAAGTGACTAATATGGAAATTTGTTTTATTGAACTGCACATGTATAATATATATCAAATTTCTTGGTGTCTCAGGAAAGGGGGATTGTAAGGAAGGAAGGAAAGAATTTGGAACTCAAATCAAAGAAAAAGAATATTAAAATAGCTTTTACATATAATTGAAAAAAATATTATCCAAAAATAAACAAATAAATCCCTTTGTAACCTGTTCTTTAAAAGAACACACTCAGAAATAGTGAACGAGTCCTTACTGTTGCCCCCAGCCTGAATCCAACAGAAATCCTTTATCATGGGTTTCACCTTTATTTCTTTTCCTGGGAAATTTTGGTCCCAGCTCTTTGTCAGTGGAATAATAATCTTGTCCCCAACTCACTCTGCTCAAACCTGCCTCCAGGCCAATCTTTACAGAAATCCTTAATCACTCACAGACAGGAAGGTCAACATGCTCTTTAACTATGCCAATAGGTTTAAACATAACACTGAAATAAGCCAAAAAGAAATTGGCACCATTAGGATGTGAAACAGGATAACGAACTGCAAATCACCAAAGGAACTTCCCCAAAGTGATGCCTGCACACTTTCTTTGCCTTGCTATCCTTTGATTATTTAGTTATGATATTATTTATGTGCATTAATATCTCCTCCCTACCCCCAGTGGACTTTTCTGTATGAATTCTGGTTAACTGCATATATAGTTCCAACAAGGTCTTAGGACCTCCCCATATTAGCAAACTCCTCCTGTAACTCCCAAATTTACATATCTTCTGATGTAATTAGAACACTTTATAAAAATCCTTGTCTTTACTGAACTACTGATTCTTTCAGGGAATCAGCCTGCTTATTGAGTGCATAAATCTCTTTAAAACATCTTTGCTTGGATTAGAGACTGAGTTTGAATTCTTTTAGGGACAACACTGTGACATACCCCTGTTACCTCAACATTAACATGTTGTAGTTCCATGCTCTACTCAATTTCTACATGATCCTCTTTTTTTTTTTTTCATTTCTTTTATTATTATTATTATTTTTGCTGAGGCAATTGGGGTTAGTAATTTGCCCAGGGTCACATAACTAGGAAGTATTAAGTGTTTGAGATCAGATTTGAACTCAGGTCCTCCTGACTTCATGGCTGGTGCTCTATCCACTGTGACATCTAGCTGCCTCTTTAAAAAAAAAAAATATTTTAAAGCCTTTTATTTTCAAAACATATGCATAGATAGTTTTCAACATTTACCCTTGCAAAACCTTGTGTTCCAATTTTTTCTCTCTCCCTTCCTCCCACATTCTCCCCCATATGGCAAGCAATCCAATATATGTTAAACTTGCAATTTCTCTATACATATTTTTACAATTGTCATGCTGCAAGAAAAATCAGATCAAAAAGGCAAAAGACGATAAAGAAACCAAAAATGCAACCCAACAATAACAAAAAAGTGAAAAAACTATTTTGTGATATACACTCAGTTCTCACAGTCCTCTCATTGGGTGCAGATGGCTCTCTCCATCATAAGACCATTTGCTTGAGTCACCTCATTATTGAAAAGAGCCATGTCCATTAGAATTGATCATTGTATTATTTTGTTTTTGCTACTGTGCATGATGTTCTTTTCCTTCTACTCATTTTATTTAGCATCAGTTCATGTAAATCTCTACAGGCTTTCTGAAATCAGAGGATCCTCTTTCTTAAGTGTTGTCACTTACTTTTTTTCCCCTTGGGCAGTATTTATTCATAAATACCTGAACTTTCTTAGAAATGGAGGCTGTATTTCCTTCTGACATTGTTGTTTTTCTTGTTAATTTATCTGTTTATATTCAAGGTCTTTGAGTTTTCTCATTTTTTACATCTTTAATACTTTCAGTCATCCCTCTAACTTATTTTCCTTTACATTAACTTTTTTACTTCCTTTCCCTGGATGATTATTTGGGTTAGATCTCAAAGCGTCCCAGTCTCATCATACACTACAATTCATTGCTTGCCAAATTAGTTTTCTACTCCATTTGACTTTTGGTTGATCAGAACTAGCCGTAACTTGATACTGGATTGTTTTTTAGAATACTGCACAGCTTTCCTCATTCATATGATGTTCTGTCGTGCTCAGTTCTCTGGTCTGGCACTAGTAGTTCAAAAACTGTTTTCCTCAGTACTGGCAGTTAAGTACTTTGCAACATTAGCGCTTTTCGGTTGCCATTCTTCCCTGGGGGCTTTTAATCTTGAAGGGCTGTGGCTAACCTGGCTGGCAAGGCTTAAGCAAATTTCCATACTCTGGAACTGAGTCTCCATGGCACTGGAAAAAAGGAAGGATGACCAGGTACAGGAATGGCTGTATACACACACATACACACACACACACACACACACACACACACACACACATTTGTGTTTTGTCTTTGGATCTATTCATTCTGTTATGATGCTGGTAGTGTGTGAGGTAAGAGAGTGGCACAGTAAGCTCAGGGTCAATTAGTATTAGTTCCTGTGGTTTTTAAAACCATATTTTGTATTTTTGGTGTCCTAGAACATAAAGAAAGATGAAATTGCATTAAGTTCTGTTTTGAAGAAATTTAAAGGTCATAGGGATAAGAGAAAATACATAGTCTTCCCTTTTGTTGCTAATGTGAGTTTTGTCAAGCTTTAAAGCCCAGATCAAATACAAACATTTGAAAATGATTAAAACTTTTAGCCTTTTTCTCGTTTATTCATAACTATTTAGATTAGTTGTAAACTGGAAAATAGGAAAATATTCTCTTAATGACTGAAATTATTCACAATTTTATTAGATTACACAGATTTAGAGCTGAAAAGCTTTCAGAGATCATCTATTCTAATCTTTTCTAAAAAATAAGGAAACTGAGATCCACACAAATTCTGTAATTTCCCAGAAGTACAAAAGAAGTAAATTCAAAGCTAGAATTTAAGTAAAAACTTTTTGACTCATTATCTAATGGGCTTTTCATGTTTTCCTCATCCTTGTTATATATGATATATATATATATATAATAACAAGCCTATGATATATATTTCAAGTTCCTGGTCTGATAAAATGATCTTTACTTTATTTTTAAAAGAAAGTGTTTATTTTTACCACTGTTTTGTGATAGGGCTGATTTTTTTTTTCTTTTCTTGGTATACAGAAATACCTGGAGATGTATGTGGCTTCTCCTCCTTTATTTTCCTAGATGTTTAGAGAAGTAAGCCTGGATAATTTCAATAATAGTGATATTTGAAATTTATATAACTCTAAAAATTTAAAAGTGCTTTATTTAATAGATAATATTGCTTGACCTTTTCAAAGTGTTCTGTATAGATCATATTATTTTACCTTTATTCAATTCTCTGAACTAAGTGCTATAATTTTCAGTATCCTAATGTAAAATAAGGATATTTCTCATCAGTAAATGATGAGAAAATGAGGCTCAGAAAGACTAAATGAGTTAATTATGGATTCACAACTACTACTAAGTTTTTAAATCAAGGTCTTATTCTAAATCAAGGACATAGTATATAGTTACAGTTATAGGGGTAATTGGATGGCAGACAGAAACACAATTAGGGAAAAAATGAAATAATACTCTTTCCTGAGCTTTTAAATTCTGGAGTATGTGGTTGTCACTTTGCCAAAGTTCTCTGAGAGAGAAAGCACACACTGATAAATTCCCATGAGCCAACAAGAGAGAGACTTATTTGTAAGATTCAGGGAAAGATAATTTCTCATATCTCTGGGAAACCAACATTGTGTGAGCACTGAGGCTATGGGAATCATGATATAAAAAAATCTTCAGAAATTGAGTTACTCTGATGCATTTTGAGCATTCTAGTCACTCTCATAAGATGTACATGCTGAAATAATCTTCCCTTACAGGCCAAGATAAACTAAACAAAACAAACAAGTAAACAAAACAACAAAACAACTCAAAAGCTTTTTTCTTTGAGAAAAGAAATGAAGGCCATCTGGTGGGATATAAAGAAAACTGCAGGTTGAGAAATGGGAAAGACATAATCCCATACAGAAGAGTCTTCTGGTGCCCATCTGTTGAAGTCTACAAAGAATTTGAGAAGAACAAAACATGATTTTCATGGATAATAGCAAATGAAGAGCATCTAATAAAAATTGCAATAAATAGGATTGCAAAGAGAGCTTGTGACATGGAGCAGAGGCAAGAGCTATTTGCCAAATCTGGAGGCAAGAACTTCAAGAAAAAAAAAAAAAAACACCAAACAAAGTTGCCAAGAGTATCAGAGAAAATATATCTATGGGGAAAAGTAACTCCTCATCTACCCATGTTAGATTTCTACCCTTGATACTATAAACAACCAAGATTGCACAGTTTCTAATGATAGTGCTGCTCATTGACAGATTTCTGATGTGTCTCACAAGTTTCCCTCAATCCTTAAATAAAACTATATGTGCTTTGACTCTTGCTAGCCTCTCTGCTTTTAAGGAGACCTTGTGACTACAACATGGAATCCTGGTGTGTGTGTGTGTGTGTGTGTGTGTGTGTGTGTGTGTGTGTGTGTGAGAGAGAGAGAGAGAGAGAGAGAGAGAGAGAGAGAAGGGGAGAGAAAGAGAGAGAAGATAATTTTTAAAAATTATTGAACTAAATACAAAAATAGAAAAAAGACAAAAAAGAGGAAAATAAAAACCAAAACATTATCATGTGCTCAGCAGAACATCAGAGAGGAGTCAAAATATATAATAGTAAATTTCCATTTCAAGAAAGCATATATAACAATAGAAAAATTATATTTATGGGTGTCCATCTTTTCTTTACTTCTTTGTAGATTATTCTTTTGTTTTCTGTTGCATAGTTTTTATTTTATTCTTTTCTTTTTCTTTCATCTCTTCCCCCCAACTTCCCCAAGCAGGTTACATTTAAGCACAGATATATATATATATACACACACACACACACATATACACACACACATAAACACATTCACATCCACAGATCTCCACCCCCACAAAAAATACACACACATACACACATATATAGATCTACATGCATACATGCCCATATATACTCAGATACACACATACATATATAGGCACATATTCATGCATCCAAAATAATATTAATTTGGCTGACATAATGTAAGTTTCTCTCTTGATTTAATCTTTAACTTTGACTTTGTCTGAGATCCATGATTACTACTTTTTTTTTTTGTAGTAAATTCTACTCCTGATCCTGGTTATAGTGTTTCTGTATATCTCTTATTTCCTATCCCTAATAACTCTTCTACTTTAATTCTGCTCTTTAACTTGCCTTGCTGTTACTTAATACCTCACCAATGAATCTCTCACTTACCTTCTCTCCTCATCCTTTCCTTTTTTCTTTGTCTTATTCCCATTAATCTACATTCCTTATCCCACTTTTCTGTTCCTCACCTTATCCTGTGTTACCCGTTCTCTCTCTTTTTATCCCTTGTCTATTAGTCTACATATTTTATCTTACTACCATAAATCTACACATCCTTCTAAATTTATCCTATTCCTTCCTCATTCCCTCCCCCCTCTTATTTAATAGATTCCAGAGGAGTCTAACTTTCATGGTATATATGTGGTATTGCCCATCCTTGATGTGAGTAGGTTGTCAGACTATGAGTACTCCTCCTCCCTCTAATGCTTTTGTGTCTATTTTTCCTCTGCACCTCATTTGTTTAGCATAATTACTATTTTATTCTTAACTAGACTTTTTCTTTTAGAATCAACTCTGCTCCAATCTTTCTTCTGAGCAACCCAATTATTGATGTTAATCTTAAATATTCCAATTTTTTTTCTACATCCTCTCCAACATTTGTTATTTTGCTTATCTATCATTTAAGGCACTCTGATAGGTATAAATATCTGCATTTCTCCAATTGATGATGATTTAAAGCATTTTTTTTTTTTTTTTTTTTTTTGTAGAGGCAATTGGGTTTAAGTGACTTGCCCAGGATCACACAGCTAGGAAGTGTTAAGTGTTTGAGGCTAAATTTGAACTCAGGTCCTCCTGACTTTAGGGTTGGTGCTCTATCCACTGCACCACCTAGCTGTCCATTTAGAGCATTTTTATATGACAATAAATTGTTTTAATTTCTTCATTGGAAAACCTGGGCATATCCTTTGATCGTTTATCAATTGGGAAATGACTTGCATTCTTATAGATTTGATAAAGTTCTTTATATATTTTAGATATGTTATCTTTATCTGATAAACATATAATTCCCCCCACCCCCCTCCCTCTGATTTTCTGCTTTCAAATATTGGCTATACTTGTTTTATTTGTACAAAAACCTTTTAATTTCATTTATATTTAATTTATAAAATTATACATTTTACACCTATTTTTTCTCTCTTATTTACACATTAATTGTTCACTTATCTATAAGTCTGACAAGTTATATGTTCCATATTCTTCTAATTTTCTTGTAAAAATCTCTCTTTTTTAATAGCTTTTTATTTACAAGATATATGCATGGGTAATTTTTCAGCATTGACAATGGCAAAACCTTTTGTTCCAACTTTTTCTTCCTTCCTCCCACCCTTCCCCCAGATGGCAGGTTAACAAATACATGTTAAATATGTTAAAGTATAAATTAAATGCAATATATGTATACATGTCCCAACAGTTATTTTGTCTTATAAAAAGAACTTTGAAATATTGTACAATTATCCTGTGAAGGAAATAAAAAATGCAGGCAGACAAAAATAGAGGGATTGGGAATTCTATGTAGTGGTTCATAATCATCTCCCAGAGTTCTTTCACTGGGTGTAGGTGGTTCAATTCATTACTGCTCTATTGGAACTGATTTGGTTCATCTTATTATTGAAGATGTCCATGCCCACCAGAATTGATCATCATACAGTATTGTTGTTGAAGTATATAATGATCTCCTGATCCTGCTCATTTCACTCAGCATCAGTTGATGTAAGTCTCTCCAAGCCTTTCTGAAATCATCCTGCTGGTCATTTCTTACAGAACAATAATTTCCATAATATTCATATACCACAATTTATTCAGCCATTCTCCAATTGATGGACATCCACTCAGTTTCCAGTTTCTGGCCACTACAAAGAGGGCTGCCACAAACATTTTTGCACATACAGGTCCCTTTCCCTCCTTTAAGATCTCTTTGGGATATAAGCCCAGGAGTAACACTGTTGGATCAAAGGGTATGTACAGTTTGATAACTTTTTGAGCATAGTTCCACATTGCTCTCCAGAATGTAAAATCTCTTTTTATGTAGAGGTTTATATCCATTTTGACCTTATCTTAGTAAATGGTGGTAGATACTGATCCAAGCCCTATTTCTGCAATACTGCTTTCCAGTTTTTCCAATTATTTTCACCAAATAATGAATTCTTATCCCCAAACCTCAAGTCTTTATTTACACTTGTCAAATACAAAATAATTTTGTTTCTTTGCTGCTATAAATTGCTTCATTACATTTATATACCTTGCTATTTCTTAGCCAGTACCAGATAGTTTTGATAATTATTATCTTATCATACTGTTTAAGATCTGGTACTGCTAAAACTCCCTGCTTTATACTTAAAAATTATATCTGATGATATTCTTGTTACTATTTTCTAACATATCTTATAATTCTTTCAGAATTCATCACCAGGTGACAAATTAATCATTAATTACAATTAATCAAGGTTCTCTCATTATGTACTTTAAAAATATTTTTATAATTGTATTTTAATATAATTGGTATCTTTTCTAATAATATGGATTTCATTTCATATATTGAAGAACATTATCATAAAGCCTATTTCTTAGATTTTGCCACAATTCTAAAAGATCAATGACATAAAAAATATTAGGGACCTTGACACTAAAGAGACATTGAGAGGGAACATTTTCTGGGAAGAAGTAAGCTCTATCTAGCTGCCTCAGCACTTAGGGGAGGGAAGTTTAAGTATTTGAGTTGAGTTCTGAGCTAGAAGTATCAGACATGTGGCCTGCCAGCTGCATGCATCATTACCACTTCCTGAAGGCAGCTGTTTATAGTAGTTAGTTGTGGTCAGACATAACCCTAATGTTATTGCTTGCAAGAGGTTGAAGTAGTAGCAACTGATGCTGGGGTGTGATGGATTGCCAACAGAGAACTTATGTTTAGAGTGATTCAGTAGGTGTGAGTGAGTGGAAGAGAGAGAATAGTATCATGAATGAATCAGTTTTCTACATATGAGGGAGGACTTGTAGCTTAGGAGCTCTTGTGATGTATGTGTGTGGGCATGGAGTAGGAGAAAGTTGTTTGTGAATGGAAGAGAGGGGAGGAAATAAGCTGAGATGTGCATGGTGTACCTCAGAAAAAGAGATTCAATTAAAACCCAGGTCTGGAAGGGACCTCAGAAGCCCAATCCAACCCCTTTTTCTACCAAAACAACAACAACAACAACAACAAACAAACAAACAAAAGAAAAAAAATGAGGTCCAGATAAGGAACCTTCCAGAATTCACAAAGATAATAAACTTTACTTTAAAGTAAACTTTAGAGGTAGGAATTGAACTCATGGACTCTGACTCCAGAGTCAAAGCTTCTTCCATTGCACCATATTATCTCCTTCCTTTCCCTAGTGTGAGTCTATAGATTTCTTGTTGTGAACCTTTATGGTTTTAGGGGAGGGAAGGATAGGGGTTTGAGCTGTGCTCTGGGGTAGAAGTATTAAATTGGGGGTTTGGACTAGATGATCTCGAGGTCCTTCCAATTCCTAAAAAATCTTATGTCATTCTGAAAATTTAAAAATGTTTCTCACTTTCCATTGAAAATTCCATTTCTGTCTACCATCAGCTTACATGTTTTTCTTCTGAAATAATTTTACCCTAGAAGGGTCAGGAAAGAGATACTAATTGTGTTTATCTTGGAAATTATTTAACTGCCTCATCTCCTTATCTGTAAAATGGGGATAATAATAGTAAATACTTTCTAGAGTTTTCATGAGTATAAAATGAGATAATATTTGTGAAATATTTTGTAAACCTTAAAATACTATATATTTCCTAAATTTTGCTGGCCATTGTAAGCTTGAGAACCTGAATGAGTCTTTCAGATATGATACTTTTATTAAGACACTTTAACTCCTGGCCTCAGTTTCCCAATTTGTAAAATGAGGGGTGGATTAAATGATCTTTTATGTATATTAAAGATCATTTAATCCAAATCCTAATTTTATATATGTAATTTTATTATCTTGCCCAAATTAAAGTAATTTCAAGAGACAGATATGGTTTAAAGGCCAAATTAGTTGTAAAATATGAATTTTACACTTCAAGTCTGAAGCTGACTTTCCTTATCTGATATCTTCATCAAATCAATTCACTTCTTTCCATATATCTTCTATGGTATATCATGTGTCTTAAATGTCAGTTTAATTTATGACACTGCTTTACTGTTCAGTGATCAATGATCTAGTATTAATTTGGAATGCCTTTCAACTTTTCTTCCTTTATGTGGAATTTGTCATTTCAGTGTTAATCACTGCCCTCCCATGCCCACCTCCACCCTAACTTTAGTTATCTTACTACAGAGAATGGCCTAACACTAAACAAAATATTATCTTTTTAATTCCTTTCACTAAATTATTTTGTTAGTTCTCTTTCACTTTTATCCTACATAAGTGCAAAATATATTTTAAAATTTGTAATAATTATGACCATGCCAGGGACTACTTTTTTTTTTTTTTTTTTTAATAATCAAGACTTGTTTATTTTCTTTTTTCTTCTTCTTTTTTATTTATTTATTTTTTTATTTTAATAGTTTTTATTTACCAGATATATGCATGGGTAATTTTACAACATTGACAATTGCCAAACCTTTTGTTTTAATTTTTCCTTTCCTTCCCCCCTGCCCCAGATAGCAGGTTGACCAATACATGTTAAATATGTTAGAGTATAAATTAAATACAACATATGTATACAAGTCCAAACAGTTGTTTTGCTGTACAAAAAGAATCGGACTTTGAAATAGTGTACAATTAGCCTGTGAAGGAAATCCAAAATGCAGGCAGGCAAAATTTGAGGGATTGGGAATTCTATGTAATGGTTCATAATCATCTCCTAGAGTTCTTTTGCTGGGTGTAGCTGGTTCAGTTCATTACTGCTGTATTGGAACTGATTTGGTTCACCTCATTGTTGAAAATGGCCACGTCCATCAGAATTGATCATCATATAGTATTGCTGTTGAAGTATACAACGATCTCCTGGTCCTGCTCATTTCACTCAGCATCACTTCATGTAAGTCTCTCCAGGTCTTTCTGAAATCATCCTGTTGGTCATTTCTTATAAAACAATAATATTCCATAATATTCATATACCACACTTTATTCAGCTAATCTCTAATTGATGGGCATCCACATAGTTTCCAGTTTCTGGCCACCACAAAAAGGGCTGCCACAAGCCTTTTTGCACATGTGGGTCCCTTTCCTTTCTTTAAGATCTCTTTGGGATACAAACCCAGTAGCAACACTGCTGGGTCAAAGAAAATGCACAGTTTGATAACTTTTTGAGCATAGTTCAGGGACTACTTAAAAGAGCTGTGACTTGGAGATAATATAATACAATTGAAGAGGCCTTGATTTGGAAGTCAGAGCCTATGAGTTCAATGAATGAAGAATCTACTTTACATAATTGACATCTTAGAGATTTGAGGAAATTGGGTATTGCCAAGCTATAGACAATATAGGAAACAGATGTTTGGTGGGCAAATAGGGGATATCCTGCTGAATAAAGGGAACCAAGTATTAGTAACAAAATCTGACTGCACATCTCATTTTAGTGAGATAGCTAGGCAATTCAGAGTATTGTGTTTTACCCTCATGTTTTGATGCACAATACTTGGAAACAATTCCTAAAGACAGTTTTCTTTCTCATTTAATGCTACTTTCTTACTTGGGAAGTTCCTAATTGAAGAAGGTCAATTTATTTCTAATAGGTAGATGCTTAGGTATAGAAAAAAGAGCAAAAGAACCTCAATATCCATAGAACTAGAGTTGGAAAGAACCATAAAGATCATAGAAATGGGACTTAAGAGGTCAGAGGTGGAACAAAATAAATTCCTTTGATTTCAGAGTCAGCATAGTTTTCATTGTATTATCCTGTTTCCCTTTATAATAGCATAGTGAGTAGAGAGCTGGCCTGAAAGACAAGGGGTTTAAATCCTGCATCTAAAACATATTGGCTGTGTGACCTAGCAAGTCAATTAATCTTTCAGTCCCCAGTCAAGTATGAGATCATATACAATTGTTGCTAATCATTATTGCTAAGGGAGTTTCCCCATAACTATGAATTTATGTTTTGGAATCTAAAGGAAGCAGATAAACTAAAAATGACATTCTACATGTCAAATGCAAGATGTTTTAGACCTAATAGTCAAATTGGACATATAGGTACCAGCTGATATCTACTATAGAGTTTATAAAGATAAAACTGAAGAACTTTGGCTACAACATGTAAACTGCTATTAAAAATCAATCATTATATCAATGAATTGGAAAAAATACACCTCAGCCCTAAGAAAAACTTCAGAAATGATCTCAGGAACTATGAATTTGTGAGTTTCATTTCTATGCCTCCAAACTGGCCAAGTCCTTGATAAAATGTACTAGTACAAAAAGAAATGTATCTACTGAGGGAAAAGGCTTGCATGTCATATTTAGTTCATAATCAAGTCTCAAGTCAGAAATAATGGAACTAGAAAAGATCCAGAGAAGTCAGTTGAAATGGACCAAGGAGAAGAGATGAAGAGGAACCTTGGAATAAAGGCATGAGTACCTGACTTGTAGATAAGAAAGAGATTTGGGTTTGACTTAGGCTTTGATGACTTTTTCTAGCTCTGTGATCATAGTAAAATCACAATTTTGCTGAGCCTCAGTTTCTTCATTCATAGGATTGAGAAAATGATACATGCATTATCTATCTTAGAGAATTATTGGCAATCTATAAAGCACAACATAAAAAGTGCAGTATTTTAAGAAGAGTCAGATAACTTTGGAATTTGAAATTCAAAAGTGGTATCAAAGATTTGTTTAATCTGATTTCATTTTTTTAAATGGTTGAAAAGAAACACACTACCTATGATTACTATCAATAAAAACTAACAAGAATTGAGGAGTAGTGGATAGTGACTGGACCTCTAAGTCAAAAAAACCTGGGTTCCGATTTCACCTCTGACACATTAATTTTATTATCTTGACCAAAGTTATTTATTCAAATACTTAGAGACAATTCTCTTTTGTGGAAAAATTGATTGTATATATTCTTTAATCAGTCTACATGACTATTTAAAACATATTACATGTTTAAATCATTTAAATTCTATCCATCCAACACTTTTTCTTATCTCTTCCATACATTGAATTTTTTTTTATTTTTTCTTATAAAAATTCTTCAGTATTTCATTTTTCTGAATTACATGTAAAAACAAAATTTAACTTTCATTTTTAAAAATTTGAATTCCAAATTCTCTCCTTTTCTCCCTACCCATCCCTCTACTATAGATTTTTAGCTAATCTGCATCACTGCTGGGAGTTTGTCTTTTGAGTGGTTTATCTATACCAACGGATTTAATTCTTCTAGACTAAAGTGATGATTTAATCACAGCTTTTGCCAATGCACAGAATGAGGAGGAATGTCAAAGACAGAAATGGTAACTAGCATTCCAATGTGGCTAGAATGTTGAATGCACAAAGGGACTAATATCGGATAGAACAATCTTAGAAAGGTAGCCTAGATCCAAATTGTGGAACATCTTAAAATGTCAAACAAAAAAGTTTGTATTTTATCCTAGAGGCAATGGGAAATTTTTTTTGAATAGGGGTGTAACATTGTCAGACTTGTGCCTTCCAAAGATTATTGGGAAAACTATGGTGGATGGAGAGAATTGGAGATGGCAAGAATCTGGAAGTGGAGGAGCCATTTAGGCAGCTATTGCAGTACTCCCTATGAAACATTATGCAGTCCTAAAAATAGGGCAGTGACCATGGGAGTGAAGAAAAGGGGACAATGCTATTATGGGGCTATTATACAAATAGAAGAAACATTATATGCTAATTGATTATATATGGAATATAAGAGATAGGGGAGAGTTTAGAGATTCTGTGACTCTCTATGAACCCAGGTGACTAGGATAATGGTGCCTTTAAAAGAAATAGGAAAGTCTGGCACCAAACCTATTTGGTGTGAGAAATGAGTATTTTTTGGACATGCTGAATTTAAGATCCCTATGAAACATCTAGCAGAACATATTCTTTGATGATGCTGTCAGATACAGCTCCATAGACTTAATATTGAATTTCTTATGCTTGTTATGGTTTTATAATCTTTCACTACCTATGTTTAATGAATTCCCCTATTTGACCCAGAGATGTCAGTGGTCAAGTAAGTTAGAATATTACCTTTCTCCCTTTTGAATTCAGTATATTCAGCCAGATTCATAAGATTGGTCCATCACCTTGTTGATCCTTCTCTGTTTTTTTGTTTTGTTTTGTTTTGTTTTGTTTTGTTTGTTTGTTTGTTATCCCAATATTTACTCATATCCCAATATTTAATCCTATTGTGCTTTATGCTTGTTTCTGGGAGACTGCTGCCACCCACTGGGGATTAATTTGATTCACTTATAGCTAAACCTGATTGTCTAGAGGAGCAGAGGCTTCTGGAATACAGCTATGTAACAGCAAACCAGAGAAAGTCCTTACCATTACAGTTTTAGGATTGCTTATGATTGATATAGGCTCCCTACCCTTACATCTTAATTTCCCACAGCAAAACTCAAGAATCCAATCTGTCACAAGTGGGAAAGTCCAATTTCAATGACTGGTTTCTTCTTTATAAACATTTGCAGTCCTGGTTTCATGATTTCAACCACTGATACTTAGTATTCTTCTATACTAAAGCCTCAGCCTTTTTGAGTGGACTCTTAAAAGTCTTGTGAAGCATATGGATACTTTTTCACAATAACATTTATAAAGGAATAAAATTAATAGGAATCCAAAGAAAATCAATTATATTAAATGAGCTATCTTTTTTTTTTAAGAAAAGACCCCTTGCACCTACATATTTACAATAATCAATATGTAGTTCAATTCCAAACTTTTGTTGCTACTCTAGCATTTTTATTTTTATTTTATTTATTTATTCATTCATTCATTCATTTATTCATTCATTTATTTACTTATTTATTATTTATTTATTTATTTATTTATTGTTGAGCTACATGCATTCTAATCCTGCCCTCTTTCTCGAGGGATTTATTCACAAGGAAAAAATTAATTCATCAGGATGGCACAGCAGAAAAAAGCAATGGCTCTGAAGTCAGAAGACCTTAAATCCCATCCTGTGTGTCTCTACATGGATGTTTATGTATGATATTGGGCAAAACATTTAACATCTCTTAGACTCAGTTTCCCCATCTGTAAAATGAAAGAATTGGTGTGAGGTCCTTTTAGATATATGATTTTAATTAAAAGTTTGTAACATAAAATCTTCCTAGAGTGTTATAGATAGTTTATAGACTTCCAAAATCAGCTCAATTATCTAGTTCTTTCCCAATATTTATTTGGAGCCAGTTCTTGCACCATCAGGATACCTGACATCTTGGATCAGAAAATCATTAATGAGCCTTTGCTACCTCTACACTTCCTGTTCAACTTTATATCTTCATTTTAGTATCACTTGTATATGGAACTAGTTTCCTCAGACTCGAGCTTCCTGCTTATCATGTAGAAGAGTTTAAAAATTTTATCAAGCAGTTAATTAGTTGTATTCACGGATACTAATCTGGTCCCAGGTACTTTATCAGCATCTAACCGGGTGACCTGAACTTTCACTGACTAAATTCACTAATCTCTCCCTGCCCCCAGCTGTTGAGAAAGTTAAAAATTCCACTATACCAAGTGTAATAACATTTTCCTTATCAATCAAAACGTTAGATTCAACCCAATACTCTGTTCACTTCTACATTCAAAATTTTATCTAAAATACAAGATCTGGTTCCTTTGTGAGAAGGAAAGATGTGCTGATTAGGTTTGTCAATTGGGTTATAGAAAGGTAAATTACCAGTGCAATCTTATTTTTAAAAGATCTCTGTCTAGAGAGCAGACTAAGTAGAAAACAATGGATATTTGTTTTAGGAGTACATTCAGCAGCTGTTCCTTTTTGTACACAGCTGTAGCTAGACTGGATTGTGTGTTAGAGCTGGATACTTAAAGTAGTGTACAAACTGAAGTAATTCTACAGTTGCATATAACATAGGGAATACTCTCTCTAACCTTCCTCTCTCCAATTAGATGAGACCTTTCCCTGGCACTGATAATCATGGTTTGATTTAGGTGATCCTCAAGGGAACAGTGTTGAGAGCTGATAGTGTTGGAAGTATCATTTCATAAATATGGGGTTCTTGCATTAAATATGTCTTGACTTGTGAATATGTTTGGATTTTCAGTAATACTTATTGAATTAATGTGCATTATCTATCAGTAGGAATGTCAAAAGTCAGTATACATATTTGTTGGAAGCTGCTCAGATATAAATCTCTATGGTAATTTATGGGAATAAAAGTCTATGAGAATACTTGCCTTCCCTTTCACTCTAGACTTGACAACAGTGTGTGTGTGTGTGTGTGTGTGTGTGTGTGTGTGTGTGTGTGTGTGTGTGTTTGGGCTTTTGAGAGTGTAGATAAATATCGGGGGAAGAAGGTAAGAAGGGTATTAGACAAACAAGCCCTACCTATACTTCAGGTAATACCTTTCTTTTCAATTTAACTTCATCTGCTTTCTTCTGTTTCTGTATCTGTCTCCCTTCTCCCTCTTTTCTTCTCCTCTTCTTCTATGTGCTCCTTTTCCTCCCTCTTTCTTCCTTCTTTCTTTCCTCCCACTCGTCCTCTCTCAAATACATGTAAATATAATATGTATCTTACATTCATCTCCCTCATTAGAATATACACTCCCTTGATGGCAGAAACCATGTTTTTGCATTTCTTTGTATCTTCAGTGCTTATCCCAATGTCTGGCATGTAAGTACTTATTAAATGTTTGTTGACTGACTAAGAGTTCTATATCTTGGATTGATATTAGAGGTTATGATGACAAAGCATTTAAAGAATTTTTATATTGTTTTGGACAGTTCAAAGATGCAAAAGAAAAGTCCTAGGGAGGTCATACACCCAGGATTGGAGTATGAGAGCTATGTGTAGAAAGTTATTGTAATGCTATCCTTTCAACTACTATTCTTTTTAGACACTAGGTGTCACTAAGTACTCTCTAAAGCAGTAATAAACCTTCATATTGCAATTGCTTCTGTAACTCTCAACCTTGAAGGAGCATCCTTGACCACTGGAGACAACAACAATAACATCATCAAGATATTGCCTGTTTTATAGATCTGATGTCTTTTGGTTTTAGCATTCTTTAGTGAATCCTAGTGGGAAATAAGGAGCCACTTAGGCAATAGGATATATGGTAAATTATAGGATCATAGTTCTATCCTCAGAAAGAGCTCTAAAGGCAACTTAGTAAAATTCCCTCATTTCCTCAGTTGAGGAAACACATCTTGAGTCACAAACTCAAAATCATACCGATGGCAGTCATCAGAAGTAGTATTTGAATTCATTCCACTGACTACTGAGTTAAGGATCTGTGTCTTCTGAAAACTTTGGGGCATTAACATAGTTTGAAATTAGAAAAATATATATTTTTAAATACTTTGTCCTTAAATTCAGATAATATCTTCCCTTTCAAATGAACTTCATCCCCCTTCTTCTACATGCTCCCTTTCCTCCCTCTTTCCTCTGTCTTCCTCTCCCTCACTCTTCCTCTCTAAATACATTTAAATATAATATGTATCTTACATCTTTTTAATTCCTTGTCTGTGAAATGAGAGGTAGAATAGATGATTTTTAGGGTATCTTTTCAGCTCTAAAGTTTAGGATCCTATGATCATACAAAAGTCACTTCACTTCAATTGTCACATAAAATGATGGTAAGGATAGCTGATATAAGGAAAAGATGAATGTATTGTTATAAAGAGTTGTGTAAGACAAATGTATAAGAAAAAGAAAGAGTATGGATGAGAGTTATTTAAGTATTTTACCCATCCTAAAATAGCTACCAATATTAATAGGTGGCTATGTATTAATATCTTACTTAATTGAGAATCCTTCTCAATTTAATCAATCATAAATTTTTGACCAATTGTGGAAAAAGTCCTTAATTATATTGATGTCCTTGATCAATTGAATGAACTGGAATGTTGTTGCATGGATTGGTTGAGGAAACTTGGTCATTTATAGCCCTGCGGGTTCTGTGTAAGCTAATATAGCGCTTTAGAATCAAGAGGAGCATTTGAGTATCTAACAGTGTAGGATGAAAGACTTTTACCCAAGCCCTTGAGAAGGAATCACTTGTAGGGGGAAGAGGAGAACATGATCTTGGCTTTAGTTACCTATTTTCTTTTGGCCAGAGGAAAATTTTTGTGACTGAATATAAGAGAATTTGCACTTTTTATTGGCCTCAAGTCAGCGTCTCCAGGGTAACAGAGAATAAGGTGGTATCTATTTTGGAAGCTTAGGACAAACTAAATGCATGGAGGAAAGATAGCTTTAAGATGCTAATTAGAACTTAAGATAAAGCTTTAGCATTCTGATAAGGAATCTCAGTGAATATCCCCAAATGGCAGAAAAGCACTGGAAGCAACAACCAGGTATTGAGAAGTGTGCCTTTGTTACCTGTAATTTCTAAGTTTGAGACTACTTTTCCTTGGACTGGTAGGTGAGTATATCATAGATTTTTGGTGAGGAATCTTATATACCAACAGTCCTTATTATTAGTCCTTACCCATACCAACAGTCCTTACAACATGGTAAATACTTCTTTCTAAAACCTAATTTAGTCTAGTTGGTATCAGTACCTGACAACGAGACAAACCCTCCACCTGTAAAAAGATTACATCTCACAGAAGGTTCAGATGATGATTAGCATTTTTTCTTAGCAATAAAGTATTTTTAAATTAAGGTATGAATATAAATTTTTAAAAGACATAATATTGCATATAGTAAACTACAATGTAGTGTAAATGTTACTTTTATATGCAGTGGGGAAATTTTAAAAATGTTGTGTTATTGCAATATTTGCTTTATTGTGGTGGTCTGGAACCAGACTCATAAGATTTCCCAGGTATTCCTGTACATACTAAAGTATTTGGGATCAGTTTAGAGTTTGACTATGTAAGTTCATTCTCCCGTACCCAAGGAGTATTTCTGGCAGTATGATATACTCTTCAGGAATTCATCTGGTTGTTAGATTGTTTTCATATTGAAGAATAAAACAAAACTTGTACAAAAGCCTCCTCAGTTCCCCAGTTGCTCTCATTTATATAGTATTTTGGGCATTAGCACGACAGAATAGATAAAACATTGACCAGAGAGTCAAGAAGATCTGAATTCAAGACCTACCCTTGACACATTCTTGTTGTGTCCAGGAAAAGTAGCACAAACCCCACTACTCTACTTAATTCTCCAAGACTGAGTTGCAGAGAAGGTGCCAACCTGTATTGGTAGAGGGAATTTTCTCATCCTGGAATTCCCTTTACAAAAAATCCCAGTTTCAGTTCCTATTCTTTTTTTTTAAAGTTTACCAAGTATTATCTTCATTCCAACCTTATGAAGAAGATAATACAATACTTTGTAAATCAACTGATAGTTTTATAATACTTTAAGAATTTCAAAGTGCTTAACATAATTTATATCACTTGATGCTTAAAATGACCCTATAACATGTTTTCCTTACTTTAAAGGTAAAGGAAGGGGAGAAGAAAAAAAAATGAAATTTATGGGATAATTTTGTTGTATATTTTAAAAAAATAGCAAATTCTGTATAATAGATTTACAGTTTAAAAATTTTAGTGTTATAGAAATTCTATAACAAATATATATAATCTATAAATTATGTATATATATATATATATATAAATTCCATAGAAATATGTGATAAAAATTTCATAAATTAAAAATAAAATAAAATAAAGAATTAGTATGAGAGAAATTGAACTTTCCTAGAGAGAATCTACTATACACATAACAGTATTCTCAGCATTTAGGATAATAGGAAATTGAGATAAGATACAATTCCTCTCTTTAAGGAGCCTAATAGTTTCAATCTAGTTAGAGCAAATAGTCTAGAAAAAGAAAGGAATGGCTTTGAAACTTTAAGCCCGGATATCCTTAGGGAAAATAGGATAGTAAACAAACTTTTCCCCACTATGAACCTCTTTTTTCCTATATTCCCTCACCTCTTCCCTCAACAGTTGTCATTTTTTGCTATTCACTGACATTAATTTGCCCAAGATCACAGATAAATGCACATAGGCACATATCAATAAAATATAGCCAAATCACTTCAATGAAAAAGCTCCAATTCTTCTAAGTCTAGGGTTTTTCTTTCTTTCTTTCTTTCTTTCTTTCTTTCTTTCTTTCTTTCTTTCTTTCTTTCTTTCTTTCTTTCTTTCTTTCTTTCTTTCTTTCTTTCTTTCTTTCTTTCTTTCTTTCTTTCTTTCTTTCTTTCTTTCTTTCTTTCTTTCTTTCTTTCTTTCTTTCTTTCTTTCTTTCTTTCTTTCCTTCCTTCCTTCCTTCCTTCCTTCCTTCCTTCCTTCCTTCCTTCCTTCCTTCCTTCCTTCCTTTATTCCAGTTTCCTCATACATAAAATGATTTGGGAAGGAAATGGCAAGCCACTCCAGTGCTAAGAAAACTTCAAATGGGGCCATACAGTCAAACCAGAGTGAAAATAATTGAACAAAAGTTGATTGGTATCTTTGTGGAATGTGATTCTTGAGCTAATTTAAAGAAGGCTTAGTTGCTTCTGGAATGCATGGGGGAAATTAATGCATATGACGTGATATTTTCCACTCTTAGCTTTTTTTACAATTCTTTTCTGTATGACTTACTCCTACAGTCTCAAGCTTTTCTTCTCTTGTTCCTTGTTCCAGTAGAGAAAGAGGAGGGGAAGGGAGGGATTGAAAGGAGTAGGGAGAGGAAGAGAGAAATGTAATGATCATCTTTTAAGTCTTATTACTCTGATGACAAAATATGGATTCTCTCTCTCTCTCTCTCTCTCTCTCTCTCTCTCTCTCTCTTTATCTCTCTCTCTCTCTCTCTTTCTCTTTCTCTCTCTCTCTCTCTCCCTCCCTCCCTCCTTCCCTCTCTCTCTCTCTCTCTCTCTCTCTCTCTCTCTCTCTCTCTCTCTCTCTCTTTCTCTTTCTCTCTCTCTCTCTCTCTCTCCCTCCCTCCCTCCTTCCCTCTCTCTCTCTCTCTCTCTCTCTCTCTTTCTCTCTCTCTCTCTTTCTCTCTCCTAAATATAGGGATTTTGTTTGCTTTTTTAAATTATTGAATGTTTCCTGGGACAGGAAGTTTTTATTTGATCACTTGAAGTTGATTCCCCTTGAATATTTTTATTAGAGAATGCTCTTGTGAAATAGCACCTCACTTTGGGAGTTAACATATCTGGAATCCCAAATATTGATATTGAGAACTTGCTTGAAGTTAAGTATCCCATTTTACAAAATAAACCTGTTTTCACACATTTCGTCTGGTTAATACTAACTTTATAAAGTTCAGATTTTTTTTTGAAGGTAGAATCTATACATGTAACATGGAGAATTAAAGCAATACTTCAGGTAATCAAGCAACATGAGCACAATCACACTTATTTTTGTTTAAAGGTAGTGCAGGTAATATTATTTTGGCATGAATTATTGGGATGATTGCTGTAATTTCCACTTCTCTTTAAATGTGTTGCTACAACCTTGAAATACAATCAAAATACTTTCCTCCTGACTTGTTAGCCCCCAAAGGGAAGTCTATGATTTGCCTAAATTTGCAAAAAGTAGTCATTTTTTGAGACATTAACTACAAAATGTTCCATGTCAAGATATTGCAGGAATGATTTTGTCCTCTTTTTGCAACTGATAGTAAATTAGATACTACTAGTGGTACATTTGGTCTGCTATTATTTAGTAATTTACAGTTAATGATGGTCCAGTGACTTTTATGGTCCTTGAATTCCCCCTGCCTCAATCTCTTCAATTTTTAGAGCAATACAGCTCACAAGATATGGGCATCATTGACTACCTGGTTCACTTTAAAGGTTTCTAAATGAGGAAAAGTTCAAAAGAGCACTTGGGGATTTCAAAAAAGCCATTTCTGAGCCAACAGATTAAGCTCGGCATGTGGTTCTGAAGGTTATGAGGCTAAGTTTCTGTAAGCTAGCATTTATGATGATTCCCACGAGAGAAATTTCCTCGGATATAATATCAATTTTCAAGGTAAAGAATTCAAATGTCAGAAGACTGACTCATAATGGTCACTTATTTTACAATTCCTGAATCTTGAGTTGTAATTTCAATAGCACATAAGAATTAGAAGGTATTTTAAAATGTGTTCCATGATCTTTTGGAAGAGTGGTTGAATAGCTTATTTTTTTCTACTTAAAATGTCAGTAAAGCAGACATTGAGATAGAAAGCCAAGAGGTCTTTGTTGCTTCTAATAACATTGTTAAGTGCTCTGAAGAGCACTGACAGAAATACAGAGGATGGATCCCCAGAAATGAAATGCTGATTGTAGTCATGAGTGTATCAGTGAAGAGAATTTTTTTTGGGGGGAACAGCATTTACATTCTTATATTTTAACATCTCAAGTTTATTGAAATAAAGGTATTAATTGCATATACATATTCTTTATGCTTGCTTTTGTTCAACACTTCTTCCCTTTCCAAAGACATAATGATCTTGCCTTTGCTCTCCTTTCTTCTTTCCCCTAACTTTCTCTGGGAAAAACAAACCAAACAAAATACAATAGCTACTTTGAATGTGATCTTTAATGGATATGCGATCTCCTCTGCTTTAGTTTTCTCTTCTGTCTTCCCATCTTGGGTGATTCTTGTCCCTGTTTTTCATATAGGACCTGCCCAATATGCTGAAGGTCTTTTCCTTCATCTTAAAAAAAAATCAATTGTTCCAGTGGAACTTCTGAGTAGTCCATCTATTATCCCTCATACCTCTTTTCACATGATTGACCAACTTCTTTTCCAAGCACATATTTCCTCATTGTCATATCTTATAACACCACAACAAAACTCAATTTCTCTTATAGCAGGTCTGATTAGAAGAATCCCTGACTTAGTCTTATGAGTCCACTGATCAATATGGTGGGGTTTTTCGCAGGTTTTTGAAGAGACATTACCCCCAAAGAGCTAGAAGCTCACTTTATTCTCCTGATTGGTCCTAAGGTATTGGATTGACCCAAAGATGATTGAGGAAAAACTCCAATGGCAAATAAACAACTCTTGCTAGAGGAATCTCATCCTTCTGTGGTTTTGTACTAGTGCTGTAAAGAAGCTGCTTCAACCTTGGAACACTTTTAATTTCTCTTTGAGTCTAGTGAGAGCAGAAGGGAATTTCCCTCCAGTTTCTCCCTCTTTCCTACAGAAGCAATAATTGTTTACAGAAGAAACACATTCCAGTGGGAGATGTGCTTGTTAAAGTGAGCTAGAGAATGGAGTTTCTAGGACTTCCTAATTCTTGAATGCCATCTTTTTTCCTGTTTCTTCTTATGAGTACAAGTCAGCAATTAATGATCCTAAGAAATGGATATTTCTAGTCTTTGTGGATAATCCTTGGTTTGAGAGCTCCTAAGTAAGAGAGACAAGTTAATGCTTAAGAAATTTTATATGAAAGAGAAGAAAAAGATCATTGAGTAATTGAAAGACAAAATGGCAGAAAAATCTGAATCTTGATGAGTACTTTATGGGAAGCACAGGATAAGAGGATTAAAAATATCTTTTAAAGGTGTCTCACAAAGGGTCTTTGCATTCTAAAGTGGGTTATTTAAACATTTTATGCTTCTGCATATATTTATGAGCTCTTATGTATCCTTTGTACACATGGCATTTTCTCTGGTAGAGAAATAGAAAGCTGCCTTATAATAGATAATCAAATTGTATATTGAGCAACTTTTGTGGTAGAAAATCATTTACTTATATACTTGGAAAAAATAGACATAAGCCATATCTAAGCTTTATTTTAGGAATTTTCCTGAAGTTCTGTTCTGATTTTGGAAAAAAAAAATCAGAAAAATAAACTAACTCTCTCTAAAGGATGGGATCCCAGGATGGACCAGTGTCTTTGAGCTCAAAATCTTTTGAAGGGAACAAAATTAAAATGAACTAAATGATTAAAAACAGGAAAAAAATAGACAAAGGAAAAGAAAGAGGCAAAAAATAACCAATAAACTACAAGCTACCCTCACTTTTTAGGGAAAATTGAGTTTCATATAAACAACCAAGGCAAGTGATGATTTCTAATAGGGATTTAGTACCTGGAGTTGGCTAGAAGTCAGTAGCTTACCATTAGGTGAGAAACCAAGGTATCTTCTTTGAGAATAATCCTATTTGCTCCCTATAGTACATAGAATAATTTATAAATTTCTAACATGTATTTGTGTAAGAGGGCAGATCCAAATGAAAATCTGGATGAAAATCTCTATAGTAGATCTAAAAGGACCCTAATTTTTCTTTGGTGCATGTCTGTAAAACATAGGTAATTCTAACAGAGATCCAGATCTACCCTACAACAACAAAAAAAGTATCTCAGACAAATTTAGATAAGTCCCAAATATATGTGAAGCTCTCAAAAAGGGATAAAAATGTTCACTGAAAATCAGATTCTACATTCTAGGCAAACTCTCAAGTGATATTGAACACATATTTCCCCTTTACCTCAGACTTGTAGTACCAAAGCAATTCATAGCAATTATTATTTAAGCAGGTTGCGGAAGCCCAGATTTCCTGCTCATCCATGGCATAGTTTTTTATTCTTTGGCTATAAAAGTTTCCTGTGGGTGCTCTTTTCTTTTATCCTCTGAGAAGCATTCTGTTATGGAAATCTCTTTCTGAGTATTTAGAATCCGATGCTCTAACTCAGGAGATCTGAATTCAGTATTATACATGAGAGAAAAAGCAAGGCTATAATCATCAGTTTCTTAGCATTGTCAATTGGTGACCTATGTTCAGAAGAGAAAACAGAAAGACAGAAAAGGTGACTAGGAATTTAGAAGATGCAGAATTTAGCTTCCAGATCACCTGGAAAAGCACATGTGTCCCATTTACATGTGCATCTGTTGTAAGTTACTATTACTGTTGAGGGGATAAGCATAAAAAGAGGGAATATAAATCCCTTTCTCTCTTCAGCTTTAACTTTTTTAAAAATTGATTTTATTTTCACTTCAGGGAACAAAACAAGCATTTCCTTGACAGTATGTGATTGCACATGAAACTATAAATCTACTATGTACAACTTGCCATTTCCTCCAAATATAATAATTTATGATATATGTTTCTTTTTTATGTTTTTCTTTCCCTTTTTTATTAAAGCTTTTTATTTTTAAAACATACACATGGATAATTTTTCATTGCCCCTTACAAAACCTTGTGTTCCAAATTTTGCCCTTCTTCCCCCAACCTTTTCCCCTAAATGGAAAGAAATCCAATATATGTTAAACATGTTAAAATAAATGTTAAATCCAATATATGTGTACATATTTATATAATAATCTTGCTGCATAAGAAAAATCATATCAAAAAGGAAAAAAAAGAGAAAGAAAATAAAATGCAAGCAAACAACAATAAAGAGTGAAAATGCTATGTTGTGATCCACACTCAGTTCCCGTAGTCCTTTCCCTGGTGTAGTTGACTCTCTTCATCATAAATCATTGGAACTGACCTCAATCATCTAATTGTTGGAAAGAGTCATGTCTATCAGAATTGATCATCATATATCCAGCAAGAATTTGTAACCTTTTCATTTCTAATTTTCAATCAATTTGATGTAGCCCAGACATTGAGGACCAAAATAGAGGATTTTTCTCTGTTCTCTTAGTGAGAGGAGAAAGCAACATGTCTGGCTCTGTAGAAACTGCCTATTTCAAACAATGGTCTATATCAGAAGTATCAAATATATGGCCAGTACCCCATAATACTTCCCAATCTGGACTGGGGACAACATGGAACTGTAATTGGGAAGCTCTCAATATGATAAATATATGATATTTAATGTGATAAAGATACAATATATAATATTAATGTGGTTTTCTAAGCCAGAATGCTACTAACTTATGTAGTTCCTTATATAAGGTTTACTATCTCCATTTCTAGTTGTGATTGACACTACTAATCTACATGCTAAAAAAATCCTCATAAGTATAGTTTGAACTAAAATCAAATCTTTTCTGCAACATACTACTTCTATTTCAGGGGAATGAATAATATAATCAAAATTAATATTTTTGAGTGAATAATATTTTTGACAAAATAGGATATTATAGGTGTAAAATAAGTTAAATCAGTCATAATTAACATACTCTTACAAATTAAGGAATTAGTTATAGGATTCCAACTTTGAAAAATTTTGTTAACCCTTCAATGCATCATTTTTCAAATTTCCATTAGAGTAATATACAATATCTTTGTTAAAATCACCTAAGAGATAAGATGTCTCAATTTATAGCTGATATC